>NC_086446.1:173770934-173905858 GCF_028390025.1 Pseudophryne corroboree
TGTATATATACAGTATATATTATTAATAATCACCTGTACTCTATATTGGGTGGTTAAGTAAATGGGGTTGGATGATGCTATTGACACTATTGACAGGGTAAGGTACATTAGAATACTAATTCTGTCATCAAACTCATGCCCTTTCAGTGTTCACTGAGGTTGGTGGATCCTAAATATTACATTTGCATGATGGAGGAACATCATTGCCCACCTTGCAGACTAGTAAGTAACATAGTAACATAGTAATTGAGGTTGAAAAGAGGCAAAATGCCCATCACGTTCAACCTGTATTTTGTATTAAGTTGAGTTGATTTTACTGTACCTGCTGAAGAATGTTTTATAACTAGTTAACAACTACAAATCATGTTACACCCAGATTAACAACATCAATATTTTAAATGTTGTAACCTTGTATATCCTTTTCAATCAGAAATTCATTAAATCCCCTTTTAAATGCATTTACAGAGTACACCATTACCGCCTTCCCTGGCAAGGAATTCCAAATCCTTATTGCCCTAACAGTGAAGAACCCTTTCCTCCATTGCGTACAGAATTTCCTCTCCTCCAACCTCAGTGAGTGCCCACGTGTCCTAAACAGAGTCCTTTTAATAAATAATTCCTCTGATAACTCTTTGTAGTGCCCCTTTACATATTTGAAGACATTAAGTAACATAGGGGGACAATGTGTGAGAGCTCCAGAAAACATCTATACAGACAGTGTTAGTGTCACCTGTTCTGACCTGCTGTCTGCTCCTTTCTCTGGTCTCTCAGGGTTCTGGAGTATTTGGAGTTTATTCTTTGAGGAAGCCCCTGTGAGAGGAGCGAAACGCGTCAGAAGCAGAGCATTGGACCCTTGTACCAGCCTTCATTGCACCCCCAAATTACCACATCAGCTAGCGGTAACATCTGTGGACAAACCGGAGATCGGGAGATCACAACCGCGACTGTGGTGTCTGCATACGGCACATAGAGGTGTGGACTCATAGAGCTTGGAAGTCGGGTAAAACACTCAACACAGCAGGCGCCAGTGCAGCGCCATTCCCGCAGCCCGAGACCGCCTCGTCTGTCATTGGATTCTCCCGTGGTACAACAACCGGTGTGAGCTACACGTAAGGCTCCAGTGTGGAGCGATCATTTCTGCACAATAACATTTCCTTATAACGAGTGGCAGCTTATAGAGGAAATTCAATACACAGCAAGGGTGCAAATCACAGTTGGCAATTTGTTTTTTATTTCAACATATGGACTGAGTTTTATAAATTTTTTGATAAAAAATTTTTATTCTCTGTGCACAGAGTTTACCTAGATCCACCTCCTTTAGATATGCAAAGATATTGTTAGTGATTTTATTGACCGATCTAATAGTTTATTTGAGAGTATATATATAGATACATATGTCTATTTTTCACTAAATAATAAAAAATATAGATTATATGAAATTATTAATTTGTTTTTATTTTGAACTTTTGAGCCATACCATATTATTTATAGCGCAAGAGGGGATTTGTTTAGTAACATAGGGGGACATGCACTAAGCAGTGATAAAAGTGGAGAAGTGAGCCAGTGGAGAAGTTGCCCAAGGCAACCAATCAGCATTGATGTAACATTTCTGATTTGCATACGTTAAAAGTATACAGAGCAGCTGATTGGTTGCCATGGCCAGGCACCTCTCTCCCTGCAGCGCTTCCCCCCGCCGCCTCACACATGTCCCCCGCAGCCAGCTCCCCCCGCTGGCTGTCGATCTCAGCTCCCCCCACCGCCCGCAGCACCTCTCCTCTCCTCGCCTCAATCCTGTCGAATTTGGCCCCATTCCGACAGAAGCACATGGGTCGGCGTCTATTCCACCGATCCACATGTTTTCCGACAAGTCGGGAATTCCCGACTTGTCGGCAAAAATCAGCCCCTACTGAATAGGTCGGAACCCCTTCCGACCTATTTCTGTCGGAAGCTGCCGTCTTTCCGACAAGACAGCAGCTTCCGACAGTTATTGAATACACCCCTTTATCTCTCCCTTCAAGCTCTCATTCATCTTCCCCACATGATGTAAAATATATTTTCTGTCTTGTGCTTTTCTATTTTACAGTAGGGATACATTCTATAAACACACGTGTATAATTGTTTTAATTCTGGTCACGTGTCCAATAGGTAAGTATTTTATTTTAGGGGTTAACAAAAATCTATATCTGCTGATTTAAGTTGTGTCCAAGCAGGAGCATCAGAATCCGGTAAGTGCAACAGAGGGTGTACACTACCAGCCCTGTTGTGTTTTTTTTTTGTTTAGTTCGGGAGGTTGCTGTTCACTTTGTGAGTTTCCTTGCTTTACTTTCATACCAGTGCTGTGTTGGGGGAGGGCAGTGCAATATAAATGTCAATAATATCCCTTTCAGACTGACAGAGCTGGGTCAAACCCGGGAATGTGTTCCCGGACGCATCCCGGGACACAACCCAGGAATGACCCCTTTCACACTACACTTAGACCTGGGATCGACTCGGGACAGCCCCGTTTACACTGATCCCGGGATATCCCTGCAAATACATATGTATGTCATTAGAAATGGACATTTTTCTGGCTCACATAGCACCTTCAAGAACTGCTTTTTCAGAGTCTTCATTTTACTAACAACTTGCTGTTGTGTACGGATAATTCCTCTGGCTTCAAGCAGCTTTGCAATGTTCTTATAAACAATAGCATCCTTCACTGTGCCTGTGATCTGTCTCTTTATTCCCGCCTTTATTCTCTTCCTTATGCTGAGCAGCTCTCTGATCTCCTGATCTGTCCAGGTCGCCATATTGCCTGTCTCCTCCGCTTCCAGGGCTTCTCCTCCGCTTTCCTGGGCTGTGGATGATGACATCATCTTTTCTGAACCCAAGAAAGCTCCAATGAGAGGCCTTTTAACAGTCCCGTGTACTGAATACCGGGTAGGGCCCATTCACACTACACTGCATCCCGGGACGATCCCAGATTCAACCCAGGTCGAGACCTGGGATGAAATGCTGGGATGCTCAACCTGGGGTATTCTTTCAGTACCCTTTCACACCGAGCAAATTCCCAGGATGATGCGCGTTCATGTGCAATAACCCGGGAAATATTTGTCAGTCTGAAAGGGGTGTTACTGTATTACTATTAATGATCTATTTTTGTTTGTATTTTGTTTTTCATTTTGGTATTAAAAGATCTATTAAAACAAAATACAGGTTGAGTATCCCATATCTAAATATTCTGAAATACAGACTTTTTTGAGTGAGACTGAGATAGTGAAACCTTTGTTTTCCGATGGCTCAATGTACACAAACTTTGTTTAATACACAAAGTTATTAAAAATATTGGAGTAAATGACCTTCAGGCTGTGTGTATAAGGTGTATATGAAACATAAATGAATTGTGTGAATGTACACACACTTTGTTTAATGGACAAAGTTATAAAAAATATTGGCTAAAATGACCTTCAGGCTGTGTGTATAAGGTGTATATGAAACATAAATGCATTCTGTGCTTAGACTTAGGTCCCATCACCATGATATCTCACTATGGTATGCAATTATTCCAAAATACAGAAAAATCCAATATCCAAAATACCTCTGGTCCTAAGAATTTTGGATAAGGGATACTCAACCTGTATATTAGAACATAAGCATATGTACATATATTAGGGCAGACATGAAATGAAGTGCAATCGAAAAAAAACTGTCCATGTTTTCAGCAGTGAATCATATGTGTGACTGAGCTTTCTAAGCTAAATAATAATAATAATAATAATAATACTGTAAAATGCCAAGATTTGTAGCCTTGTGCAGCAGGGGGTGGGACCAAGATGAGATGATCATGTAGCCATTTCCTGGGGAAGTAGGTAGGATTGGGTGGCTAGTCTACTCTTGCAGGGGTTCTGGAGAATTCCACAAAATCTTCAGTCTCCCAGATATTATGGTAGTTAAGGAAAATATTACCGTAACAAAATCTTAATACTGTCATTTTACATTCTAGTCAGTTACAGGAGAAAATGTATTTCTTTACTGAAAAGGGTGCATAGGGTTGGAATGTTCTTCTGTAACACCGATTCATGGTTGGAAAATTTAAGACCAATGCTCTTGATAGTTTATACACGTTTCTTGTTTTATTAAGTTAGGATTAACTTCCATAAATTAATGTGGATGAAGAGATGTCATACACTTGTGTTTTATATCCTTGCAATGTGCAGCTATTTAGTGCAATGGTGAGTACAGAGAGGGGATTGAAGATGTACTGAAAATAGATTATTGTGTGGAGGCAAGGGATTGTAAGAGAAAAGGCAATAATTAAAACTTACAAAAGCTGGAAAACAGGGAGGGGAAATGATCAAGTTAAAATGAACAAACAACATGTACATACTGTATGTGAGAAATTTTAATGTAAAGAGCATAAAATGTGCTAAAAACAAAGCAAAATACAGTATGTAGAAAACTCAGGAAACAGAACCTTTTCTGACAGAGGCCAGAGCGGAGGGGATTAGGTAGCTTTGCATGCACACTATTGTGTTTGTGTACATTTGTTTGTCATTAACCTGTTACAACAGAAACTAGTTTGGGCCTCATGTCTCCCATCCCTTCCTGCATGTATGTTTCACATTGCCTGACACCTGTGTTCAATCAGTGGTCTTTTTACTGGTTTGTACTAACAGGGGTGGCAGGGAGTCCAGCTGATTTAATTGCAGGACTAATTGGTAATTTAGTGTAGTGTGAAGGAGAGGTGTGAGAGGCAAAATTAAAGAGCTGTCAGTCATTGCAATATGTTTAGAGTAAGTCAGTGGAAGGGTTACACAGAAGGGTCAATGCCATGATGGCTGAACGAATTATAGATTGCCCCAGAGGAGGTCAAATGAAACCCTCTGATCTGCTGCTGATCTAGTTTTACAAGTAGTAAAAAGTGTTGCCTGTTCTCCTAGTTTGCATAGTACAGACTGTCCTCTCTACTAATGGTAATTGACAGGTTGGATTTCCAGGGTAATAGGGTTAGAAGTACTTAGTTGCCCATTTATCAATTATCTGTAAGAAATTCTGTACGTCCGGATGTATTATTAATCACTTCCAGGCACAGGGATCTGATAGGCATCCGACCCTGTGATGTGTATAAGGGGCTCTACTCTACTGTTGTGTAATGCGTGTAAGGGGCTCTAATTGGGCATAATGTGTATAAGGGGTAGTATTGTGTGGTGTAATGGGACAGATGGACACTACTGTGCAGTGTAATGTGAATTGGTACTATTCTGTGGCCATGCTTCTTCCCCATGAAGTCACACCCCTATATTTTTGGCGCCCACTGTCCCTGTTTTGAATGGGGAAGGGACACCACAATATCTAGAAATGGCTACAATGGCTAATGCATACCTCCCAACATGACCCTCTCCAGGAGGGACACAATGCTCTGCTTCTGGACTTTTCTCTTAAGTTATGATTGCCGGCACCTGTATTGAATGGGTTAATAGATGAGAAAGGTGTTTCAGCACAGGTGATGGCAATCATAAATTAAGAGGGAAGTTCAGGAGTACAGCATTCTGTCCCTCCTGGAGAGGGTTATGTTGGGAGGTATGCTAATGACATCTTAAGATGGGTACTGCTATTGTGATTGGAAGCTTGGGAACCCTTGTAATACCATCCAGGGGATACTTACATTTTACAGACATTTTCGGGGCATTTACAACAAAAATGTTTAATAAATAAAAAATGTAAAAAAAAAATTCACCTAAAAATGCATTGTGAAAATAAATATTTAAAAATAATTTACAATTAAGCTGTTGACGGGAGATATAAGAGCTAGAAGCAGAGTAACTAATACCCCTTTTCCACTAGCTCAAAAAACATGGGTAAATGCACGGGGGGCGTTCATTTTTACCCATGTTTTTTGCTAGTGGAAAAGGGTCCCGCTGCAAAAACTCGGATCAAGTGATCCGGGAATCCTACCCAGGTAGCTTACCGGGTTGAACACGAGTTCAACCCGGTAAGCTGTGCAGTGTGAACGGAGGCCGTGTCGATGCGACACGGCTCCCGTTCTCAGTGTATGGAAGGGCGGCACTGGGAGATCATGTGATATCCCAGCACCGCCCCTGCCGCGTCGCCAGCAGCGTCACCAACCCGGCAAAATGCACGGGCCGAAGCCGGGTAGCTCCCATGTCAGGCTCCCGGCTGCAACCCGTGCTTCTAGGTGGAAAATGGGGTATTACACTATCACTCTTCTTCCTGTTACTACCTGGAAACACCCATTGTGTCTACAGACGTAAACAATGGAATGCTTTTGCCTGATGCTTTACCTGCATCCACCTCTTAATCACCCCCTAAAGGTGCCCCCACACAGCACAATATTTTAAACAATGTGGGCATTACCGACTGACTGGGATGACACATTGTTTAAAAAGTGCTATGTGTACGGACAGTAACGATGGCGATGTGCATACCCACAGGTCATTTGCAGCCTGCTCAGATCCCTTCGACATGCAGAAAAATCTAAGGAGGTGGCAAACAAAGCCATGCTGCCAAATGCAGCATGGTCCCACTCCCCCTCACCTGGCATCACTCATCTTTGCTGGCATCAGCAAGTGTGTGTCCACATCATACTGTGTGTGGGCACCTTTAGTCTTTAGTGATATCCAACAGAGATGTATGTTGAAAAGGAAAGTTGTGGTAGACTTACCGTTGTTAACTGTCTTTCTTTGAAGTCCATAGGGTCCACAGCGAATACCTTGGTGTTTAGGTGGTGTAAAGTATAGGGCCCCAAACAGTTAAGCTTTAACAGCTCCCAGAATGCACTGGTCCATCCCCCCACTATATACCCCACCAACAGCACAGGCTCTTCAGTTTTATTAACAAGCCCAAGGCAGGAGCAGGATAGGAGAGAAGGAAGGTTTGGCACACACAAGAACACACTGTCACGTACAAAAGAAACCCATAGAAGCCAGGTGCATTAGGGTGGGCGTCCTGTGCACCCTATGGACTGCGAAAAAAGAGAGTTAACAAAGGTAAGTCTACTATAACTATCCGTTTCTTCTTCAGGTTCCAAAGGGCTCCACAAGGTATACCTTGGGGATGTCCCAAAGCAGTTGTTCATGGGAGGGGATGCTACTGAGCAGATAGAAGAATCTGGCTATCCAAATGAAGCATCTTGAGAGGCAAATGTATCAAAGACATAAAACTTGAGAAAAGTGGGGGACAGAAGACCATCTGACCACCTTGTAGAGTTGTTCTGCAGATGCGCCAAAGTGGGCTGCCCACTAAGGACCCACAGAGCGAGTAGAATGAGCAGAGACTGTAGCCAGCGCAGGAAGGCCAGCCTGCGTGTAGACCTGCGGGATAGTCATGCGGAGCCATCTAGCCAGAGTCTGACTGGCAGCAGGTCAGCCCCTCTTGTGGAATCCATAGGGTACAAAGAGGGAATCCGAGTTCCTTATGGAACTGATACAAGTCACATAGATCCAGAGGCCATGGACCACATCCAGGGAGGCCTCCCCCGCCGAGAGTGGAAGGACGGTACCACAATATCTTCATTAAGATGGAAACTGGATACCACCTTGGGAAGGTAGCCAGGTTGATTTCGAAGAACCACCCTGTCCCGATGAAAGAGCAGAAAAGGAGAGTGCCTCTAAAGCTGACACCCATCGGGCCAATGCAATAGTCAAGAGGAAAAGGGTCTTTGCTGTTAGCCATTTGAGGTCCATTGATTCCAGAGGTTCAAACAGAGGCTCCTGAAGTGCCCAAATAACCACTGACAAATCCCATAGAGCCACTGGGGGAACAAAGGGACGTTAAATACGGAGAACACCCTGAAGAAAGGAGCGAACATCCAGCAGTGGAGCAATTCTGCCCTGGAACCTAATTGACAGAGCAGAGACATGCACTGTCAGAGAGGCTAGTTGGAGTCCAAGATCCAATCCAGTCCTGTGAGTGCCGTCTTTTAATTATGTATGCTTTGTATACATGTATTTGTGTGTGAGTGTTTAAATATCTAAATAAATATATCCATATATGTATAATACACACACGAGAATCCACTGCACTCGCCATTTCCAGAAGAGGGGTGCACTCACGTACTCCCCACCCCTAGGTTTGGGTTGATTGTGGATTTCTGGAGGCAGCCTCCTGTTGTTCTATTCCTCATGATAGCAGATACAGTAGTAGCTGTGGTGGAATCCTTTAGATTCCTGGGTTCTGTCATTTCCAGGGGTCTTAAGTGGGGGATCAATTATAATGTTATTATGAGGAAGGTGCAGTAGAGCTGTACTTCTTACGGCAACTTAGGAAGTCCAGTTTACCACGAGGATTGTTGATTCTTTTTCACACAGCAATAATCCAGTATGTCCTCTGTATGTCGATTATAGTGAGGTCTGGATTGGCTACAGAGCAGGACAAAACCCAACTTCAACGGGTGGTCAGGAGAGTCAAAATTATTATTGGGGTTGAGCTTCCCTCGATTGAGGAATTGTACATGATTAGGGTTAAAAAACGGGTAGGTAATATTATAGGAGATCACCTGCATCCTACCCACGATGTGTTTCAATTATTGCTGTCTGGCAGACTTTACAGATCGAGGCTGTTGTGAACCACAAGGCACAGGAATAGTTTCTTCCTACATTGCTGAATAACTGAGATTGGTAGTCTTATTGGTGTTATATACTACACTGAACTTTTACTATGGATATATGTTTTTATGTCTAATGTGTTGTTTTCCTTTTTCTATGTGTCTGATGCGGCATATCAGCACTGCATTCTTTGTATATTTGTATATACTTGGCCAATAAAGCTCAGTGGCAAACGCAGGTTTTGCATGGGGGGGTTTCCAGAACTGGGCGGAGCCAATCACGGGGGTGGGGACTGAGGTGACCCAGTATGTGCTGGGTCCGTAAAACTAGTGTGTCTGTGTATATATATATATATATATATATATATATATATCTACATATATATATATATATATATATATACATATATCTACACACACACACATATATATATAAATATATATATATATACACACACACATATACACGGGTGGTCTTCAGTATGCCGGCGGTCGGGCTCCCGGTGACCAGCATACCGGCGCCGGGAGCCTGACCGCCGGCATACCGACACTTATTCTACCTCGTGGGGGTCCACGACCCCCCTGGAGGGAGAATAGAATAGTGTGGCGCGCGTAGGGTGGCGAGCGCAGCGAGCCCGCAAGGGGCTCATTTGCGCTCGCCACACTGTTGGTAAGCCGGCGGCTGGCCTCCCGGCGCCGGTATGCTGGTCGCCGGGAGGCCGGGCGCCGGGAGATCGTAGTGAACCCATATACACATATACATAGCATATTAAACATGCATACATATATATATATATATATATATATATATACACACACACACATACAGTACACATATATATACACATGTATATATATATATATATCTATCTCATATGTGTGTGTGTGTGTGTGTGTGTGTGTGTGTGTGTGTGTGTGTGTGTGTGTGTTTGTATGTATGTATGTATGTATATACATGTGTATATATGTAGGCACATGGATATATATGTACTATAATTAAAATAAAGTAAACTTTTATTGCACTTGCAAGTGCCACCAGGAAGACAGCAGGCTGCAGAGGACGCTAGACAGTCATTAATAATACTCATGCAGCTAAAAAAAAAAAACTTTTTTTTTTTTTTTTTTTTAGTGGAGGGGGGTTTCTGGGTACTCGGAAACCCCCCTGGGTGCGCCACTGAAGCTAATTCTGATTATGGTTCGCATTGATATCTCGGTGCAGAGGATCCAGATTTTTCAGCTGCATACTGATGGATTTCTGCTAAGTATTTTAACTAGAGATGTGCGACTGGCACTTTTCGTGTTTTGTGTTTTGGTTTTGGTTCTAATTCCACTTTCGTGTTTTGGTTTTGGCTTGGTTTTACCAAAACCACCCTTTCGTGTTTTGGTTTTGGATCTGGATGATTTTTGAAAAAAACATAAAAACAGCTAAAATCACAGAATTTGGGGGTAATTTTGCTCCTACAGTATTATTAACTTCAATAACAATCATTTCCACTCATTTCCAGTCTATTCTGAACACCTCACACCTCACAATATTGTTTTTAGGCCAAAAGATTGCACAGAGGTTGCTGGATGACTAATCTAAGCGACACAAGTGTGCGGCACAAACACCTGGCCCATCTAGGAGTGGCACTACAGTGTCAGACAGGAGGGCAGATATAAAAAAAGGCCCCAAACAGCACATCATGCAAAGAAGAAAAAGAATTGCAATGAGGTAGTTGTATGACTAAGCCAAGCAACACAAACAATTGGCCAATCTAGGCATTGCACTGCAGTGTCAGACAGGAGGGCAGATATAAAAAAGGCCCCAAACAGCACATTATGCAAAGAAGAAAAATAATTGCAATGAGGTAGTTGTATGACTAGGCCAAGCGACAAACAATTGGCCCATCTAGGTGTGGCACTGCAGTGGCAGACAGGAGGACAGATACCAGGACACCCGCCAGAAGGTGAGTATGCATGCCTGACTTGAAGGAGTAGGTGAGTTAAACCTTTTAAATTCTAGGCTTTAGGTAAGTGAAGTTGCCAAGACCCCTGCCGGAAGGTGAGAATTCATGCCTGACTTCAAGGAGTAGTGAGTTAAACCTTTCAAATCCCAGCCTTTAGGTATATGCAGTTACCAGGACCCCTGCCAGAAGGTGAGCATGCCTTTCTGACTTCAAGTAGTAGGTGATTTCAACCATTTAAACTCCAGCCTTCACGTAAGTGAGGTTGCCAAGACCCCCGCTGGAAGGTGAGTATGCCTGTCTGACTTCAAAGAGTAAGTGAGTTAAACCTTTTAAATCCCAGCCTTTAGGTATATGCAGTTACCAGGAACCATGCCTGAAGGTGAGTATGCATGCCTGACTTCAAGGAGTTGGTGAGTTAAACCTTTTAAATCCCAGCCTTCAGGTAAGTAAAGTTCTTAAGACCCCCGCCGGACGATGAGTTTTCCTGTCTGACTTGAAGGAGTAGGTGAGTTAAACCTTTTAAATCCCAGCCTTTACGTATATGCAGTAACCAGGACCCCTGCCGGAAGGTGAGTATGAAAGCCTGACTTCAAGGAGTAGGTGATTTTAACCATTTAAATTCCAGCCTCCAGGTAAGTGAAGTTGCCACGACCGCCGCCTTTAAATGACTAAGCCAAACAATACAAACAATTGGCCCATCTACAAACAAACAATATCACCACTTTATCCTTCAGCGCTTTATTGGTCAAATAGAACGGCAATTTCAAGACTCTGCCTCCTCAAATGTTCCTCCAAAGTGAGCAATTTCTTACAGCTTCTGTACACTCAAAAAATAAGAGAGAAGGAATCTCATAGTGTATCACCCCTTTGGTATATTTCCCATACAAAATTGATGATGTAGCCTCCTACCGAATATGATGGTCTACTGGATAAGTAGACAATAACACTTTTACTGGAGCGGCTATAGCCTGTTATGGATCCACTCCTTCCTTCAATGTCCTTTCAATACTCCTCCATTACATATGGAATAAAGTTAGAACTTCCAATAGTGCAATACATTTTAATAAAATCCAAAAAAAAGTACAAAAAAACAAGTAAAAGATGGACTCTCACCCGGTCATGTGGTCTACAACATAATAAGTAGACATTCGCACATTGTTAAACAGTGTCACAAGCGTCCCTGAATACCCACTGTACCATCTGACCACAGGAGAGCTCCACCAAACAGTCCTCACCCAACGCGTTTCGATACCTAAGTATTTTCCTCAAGGCATAAGGAGGAAATGCCTTAGACTACTTTTTATACCCAGTCTGTCTAATTACAAGAACATTCTATTTCCAGACATGGAATCTCTATCCATTCTAAAGCCTATTTCTCTCTATACATGATCCAAGCTATCTAATCCACTTCTGTTTTTCCTTTAAAACCTCCTAAGCCATCTTTCTCGACAATTACCGTGGGACCGCGTCACTTCTGGTACCCGCGTCACTTCCGGTCTTACATCATTTCCTATCCCGGCATCAGTCTCTGTTAAACATCACTTCCGGTCACGTGTCACTTCCGGTCCAGAAGTCCGAGGTCCAAACTCCTCACTTCTCCTCTATTAAATAAGTCAATAAGAGTACTTGAGGTTGGACACTAACATAATTCCGCTTCCTATTAGTTCTTATTACATCATGTTTGTGGGGGAATTCATCACCAAGTGGAAATGTCCTCAATACTGGTGGCAGCCATTTTGGGGTTGACAATCCCATGGAATACCATCATCTACTTCCATTTTTATGTGGATTAGGCTCTAAACGATAAAAAATTAAATTAATATACACATTTAAAAACAATATACATACACTTTTCTTGTGTTTATTTCTAATGGACCGTGCAATAAAAAAAGGATCCTTCAAAACATAAAAATGCACTTAAAACTTATAAAAAACATTTTATCTCAAAGTCCTTGTTCAGTCCCGATGGTATCAAAGTCTTATACTTATAAATATATTGCATTTCTGTTTTAGCTAAAAATTGTGCACTATCTTTATTTCTAACGCTTGATGTTACTTTTTTTAAACCATAAAAATTATTTATATGGGCAACATCACATTGATGTACTTGTTTAAAGTGCATAGATAGTGCGTGTGTTTCCACCCCTTTTTTATGTTCCTTAAATGCTCTGCGACTCGCACTTTTAGGGATCTGCTGGTTCGCCCAATATAAAATTTATTACAGGAGCATTCAATCCCATATACAACATTAGTGGCGTGACATGTTACAAATTATTTTATTTCCACTTTTTTACCGTTGATATCCACATTTGTTTTTTTATTACCAAAAGTGTTTTTAATGCTCCTGCATCCCAAGCAGGATCCACATCTAAAGAAACCAACCGATGTGATATTGCCTTGTTTTGGGGATGAAGGGCAAAGGCTCCTCACCAGTTTAGATCTTAAATTGGGAGCCTTTCTAAAAATACACACTGGGACTGCAGGTAAATCTTACCCTATTATACGGTCCTTCTGAAGCACTTTCCAGTGCTTTTTAAGGATATTTTGTACCTGCTGATATTGTGTTGTGTACGTAGTTGTAAAGGCCCATTTATATTTATCATTATTGATATCTTTATCTTTATGCTCCCTTCTTCCCCCTAATAAATCCTTCCTCTCAGTTTTTGAGACGGTTTCTAAAGTTGTCGTTAGGGTCGTCTCATCATAACCACAATATTTAAAATTTTCCTTCATCTCCAGTGCTTGTGTTTGGAAAACTTCCTGACTGGCACAATTCTTTTTGAGATGTTTGAATTGGCCCGTCGGGATTGAGTCCAGCCAATTTTTACGATGGAAGCTCTCTGTATTTATATAGGCCCTTGAATCCGTGGTTTTCACAAAGTTTCTGGTCTTAATTTGTCCCTCTTCTATATAAGTGGTTAGATCTAGAAAATCTACAGTCTCTTTACTACTGTTAAAAGTTAGGACTATATTTAAATCATTATTTTTTAAAAAAGTACACATTTGTTCTAAAAGGTTGTGATCACCTTTCCAAACAAAAATCACATCATCTATATACCTTTGCCAGGACACTAGGTTCACCCCATGGGGATTATTGTTCCATACTGATTCTTTTTCCCATAGGCCCATAAATAAATTTGCATAGCTCGGGGCGAACAAAGTGCCCATGGCGGTATCCCTTTTCTGTATATAAAAATCTTCTTTAAAGATGAAATAATTATTAAATAGGATAAAACCTATACTTTCCATTATAAAATCTTTTATATCTTTTTCTAATAAAGACTCTATAAGTACTTGGCGTACAGCACCCATTCCATGTTGATGATCTATGATCGTGTATAAAGAACACACATCTGCTGTAATTAAAATATAATCCTCCTGCCATTCCATACTCTCTAAAAAGTTTAAAACATCTGCTGTATCTTTCAAATGAGAGGATTTTTTCAGGACCAAGGGTTGTAAGTAAAAATCTATCATTTGTGATAACCCAGCTGTGGGGGAGTCAATCCCAGCCACTATAGGTCTTCCTGGGGGATGTAAAGGGTCCTTTTGGACCTTTAGTAAAGTATATATTGTGGGTATTACAGAATTATCATTAAACAGGAATTTACATTCCTTATCAGTTAATGTACCCTTTTTATATATTTCTCAATAATTAGTTTTAATTGGTTTTGTATCTTTTGAGTTGGGTCACCCCTTAACTTCATTAAATGGAGTTCTCCAGCTCTTAAGTGCGCTCTGTCTTCTATCTCTGGGTTTTCTATACTCCACTTGTCTCCAATCTTGCTTATTTCTTTCTTCTATACGTCTTCTATTAGTGTATCTAGACCTCAGTGGTAGATGATTTATTGAGCCCCATTCTTCATTTCTCCTATCTTCCCATTGTCTTAAATTCTCTCTAGATCTACAATTGCCCCTATCGTGGTTTTTGGGGATAGCTCCTGGAATTATTCTCCTATTATACCGTAGTTCCTTATTTTCATTTTCTATTTTTCTTTTTTGAGTATTTTTGTTTTTATTAATACTTTCTTCCTCTATAAATTTTCTATCTCTTTTGAATTTATTAGTTTTTTTAATGATCAAATTATTTTCTAATCTTTCTAATTTTTCCTCAATGGATCTTTCTTGATCTTTAAAATCCTGGAGATCTATATATGGGGTCACTAGGGTTTTGTACTCATTAATTTCATCATCAAGTGTGCCCAATTCTTTATGCCTTTCCTTCACAAGATTTACCTGCAGTCCCGGTGTGTATTTTTAGAAAGGCTCCAAATTTAAGATCTAAACTGGTGAGGAGCCTTTGCCCTTCATTCCCAAAACAAGAAATGCAATATATTTATAAGTATAAGACTTTGATACCATCGAGACTAAACAAGGACTTTGAGATAAAATGTTTTTTATAAGTTTTAAGTGCATTTTTATGTTTTGAGAGATCCTTTTTTTTATTGTACGGTCCATTAGAAATAAACACAAGAAAAGTGTATGTATATTGTTTTTAAATGTGTATATTAATTTAACTTTTTATCGTTTAGAGCCTAATCCACATAAAAATGGAAGTAGATGATGATTTTCAATGGGATTGTCAACCCCAAAATGGCCGCCGCCAGTATTGAGGACATTTCCGCTTGGTGATGAATTCCCCCACAAACATGATGTAATAAGAACTAATAGGAAGCGGAATTATGTTAGTGTCCAACCTCAAGTACCCTAATTGACTTATTTAATAGAGAAGAAGTGAGGAGAGCGGAACTCGGACTTCTGGGCCGGAAGTGACACGTGACCGGAAGTGATGTTTAACAGAGACTTATGCCGGGATAGGAAATGATGTAAGACTGGAAGTGACGCGGGTACCAGAAGTGACGTGGTCCTGCGGTAATTGTCGGGAAAGGCGGCTTAGGAGGTTTTAAAGGAACAGAAGTGGATTAGATAGCTTGGATTATGTATACAGAGAAATAGGCTTTAGAATGGATAGAGATTCCATGTCTGGAAATAGGATGTTCTTGTAATTAGACAGACTGGGTATAAAAAGTAGTCTAAGGCATTTCCTCCTCATGCCTTGAGGAAAATACTTAGGTATCGAAACGCGTTGGATGAGGACTGTTTGGTGGAGCTCTCCCGTGGTCAGATGGTACAGTGGGTATTAGGGGACGCCTGTGACACTGTTTAACAATGTGCGAATGTCTACTTATTATGTGGTAGACCACATGACCGAGTGAGAGTCCATCTTTTACTTGTTTTTTTTTATTTATTTTTTGGATTTTATTAAAATGTATTGCACTATTGGAAGTTTTTCCTTTATTCCATATGTATTGGAGGAGTATTGAAAGGACATTGAAGGAAGGAGTGGATCCATAACAGGCTATAGCCGCTCCAGTAAAAGTGTTATTGTCTACTTATCCAGTAGACCATCATATTTAGTAGGAGGCTACATCATCAATTTTGTATGTGAAATATACCAAATGGGTGATAAACTATGAGATTCCTTCTCTCTTATTTTTTGAGTGTACAGAAGCTGTAAGAAATTGCTCACTTTGGAGGAACATTTGAGGAGGTAGAGTCTTGAAATTGCCGTTCTATTTGACCAATAAAACGCTGAAGGATAAAGTGGTGATATTGTTTGTTTGTGTATTGTTTAGTGGTTTGGTTGGAAGCCACTTCACCTACTTGTCTATTAGGCTGCTGTTAAGCGCATTTGATCTAGTTACACAAATTTTGTGTCTGCTTTTAATTGGCCCATCTAGGCGTGGCACTGCAGTGGCAGACAGGAGGGCAGATATCGAAAAAAGGCCCCTAACAGCACATGATGCAAAGAAGAAAAAAAGGTGCACCGAGATTGCTGTATGACTAAGTTAAGCGACACAACCACCTGGCCCATCTAGTAGTGTCACGCAGTGGCTGAATGTTGAGAGTGGGCCGCAATTGTTCGGTTCACTGACAGCATCACCAGCACGCTCCAGTCACTTTAAAAAAAATCTGCAATTGGACTTATACGGCAGTACCCCAGGACTAATACAACAGTACCCCTGGACTCATACGGCAGTGTCATAAATGATGGCACTTTTAAAAAACTAGGCCCACAAAGATGTCGAAGAGGTGCAATGAGGTAGCTGTATGACTAAGCCAAGCAACACAAACAATTCCAACAGTCCAAATTACTGGAATTATACGTCCAAATTACTGTAATTAATTGGAAAAATCACTGTAATTATACGTCCAAATCACTGGAATTAATCGGCAATATCACTGGAATTATACGTCCAAATCACTGGAATTAATTGGAAAAATCACTGGAATTAATAACTATACGTTCAAATCACTGGAATTAATTGGCAAAATCACTGTAATTATTCATCCAAATCACTGTAATTAATTGGCAAGATCACTGTAATTAATAATTATACGTCCAAATCACTGGAATTAAATGGCAAAATCTCGCTATCGCCTGCCTAGTGAAGTGGAATCTAGATGGGATTTGGTACCGGGGACACAATACCTCCATCAATTGTCTAAATCCCACTGCACTAATGGCGAATAGCGGACGCACGTCTAACACCAACATAAGTTATGAGGGCTTCCATCATCATGTGAAGCTGTACCACTAGTCATAAACATAGGCCAGGGCCTCAGCCGTTCCTTGCCACTCCGTGTCGTAAATGGCATATTGGCAAGTTTACGTTTCTCCTCAGACCATTTAAATTTCTTTTTTTGGGTCTTTTTACTGAACTTACTGGCTTCTTGGATTTTACATGCCCTCTACTATGACATTGGGCATCGGCCTCGGCAGACAACATTGATGGCATTTCATCATCTATGTCATGGCTAGTGGCAGCAGCTTCAGCACTAGGAGGAAGTGGTTCTTGATCTTTCCCTATTTTATCCTCCAAATTTTTGTTCTCCATTATGTTTCTGGAGTTATATAACACAATATGCGGCACAGGAATGACTGATGACTGATGGCCAGGACACTACCACTGGTCTGATGCAGCACAACACAGCAACACTGTAAGGTACTTATTATACAGCAGCAGTGGACATATGGCAGCAGATGACACCACCACTGTTGAATGGTCACTGGACTGACTGATGCACAGGACACTACCACTGGTCTGATGCAGGACAACACAGCAACACTGTAAGGGACTTGTTGTTGTCATTATTATTATTATTATTATTATTATTATTATTATTATACGTCAGCAGTGGACATATAGCAGCAGCGTATTCCACTGTGAATGCCTGGTCACTGGAATGACTGATGGCCAGGACACTACCACTGGTCTGATGCAACACAACAACACTGTAAGAGACTTGTTGTTGTTGTTGTTGTTGATATTAATATTATTATTATACGGCAGCAGTGGACATATAGCAGCAGCGTATACCACTGTGACTGACTCGTCACTGGAATGACTGATGGACAGGACACTACCACTGGTCTGATGCAGCACAACACAACAACACTGTAAGGGACTTGTTGTTGTTGTTATTATTATACGGCAGCAGTGGACATATAGCAGCAGCGTATACCACTGTGACTGACTCGTCACTGGAATGACTGATGGACAGGACACTACCACTGGTCTGATGCAGCACAACACAGCACCACTGAAAGGGACTTATACAGCTACACTGGATATATGGCAGCAGAGGACACCACCACTGCGATTGGTCACTGGACTGATGATGCACAAGACACTTCCCCTGGTCTAATGCAGCACAACACAGCACCACTGAAAGGGACTTATACAGCTACACTGGATATATGGCAGCAGAGGACACCACCACTGTGACTGGTCACTGGACTGATGCACAAGAGACTTCCCCTGGTCTAATGCAGGACAACACAACAAAAATGCAAGCCAGCAGCACTGGGGACATATAGCAGCAGAGGACAGCACAACACAGCACAAGACTTGCCACCCCACTTTCCCGCCCCCACAGACACTGAACACTGAGGACACGTCCTCTCAATACACTCTCCGAGACTGGAGGGAAACGGCCGCGACGCATGGCTACTTATATGGAATCCAAATCCCACAAGTATCCGACAGCGGGATGATGACGTTTTGCCTCATTCGGGTTTCCGAGTCAGGTGGGAAAACCCAACCCTGACTCGGAACCGGGCTCAGAGCGTAAAGTCCGGTAGGGTTCGGTTCTCTGAGAACCGAACCCGCTCATCTCTAATTTTAACCCTAACTATTGTTGGCAGAGTGTACTGGGCTATCTGGTGAAGTGACGTCAGTCCACACACTTAGTGACTTAAACAGTAACGCAGGTTTATTTAGTGTACACAGGTGACACAGATGTAATACTGATAGCTGTAATCAGGAGCCCATATACTGTATCACACAAGGTAACAGCACTAGGTAGTGATACTTATCAGGAGATGTCTGTGGTGGTGAAGCATGGAGGACTGCACAGCCATGCAGTCTGACTCCTGCTGTAGAGAAGATGATGCGGTGCCCACCTCAGTGTCAGCTCTGGAGCTGGGATGCATGCACTGGAACACTGTGAGTCTCTGTAGTTGAGATATACTCCCAGTCTCAGCTCTGCACACTTGTACACACAGGACTCTGTCTCTCAGTCTCTCTGTGTGTCACACTCTCCTTACTTTCTCTGAGATGGAGGAACAGGAGCTACATCATATAACTCCGCCTCTGAGTGACTCCTGGCACTAGTGGTCTAACACTAGGGGATGCACCAATAGGCTGATACACAGAAGGAGACAGGTACAGAGCGCACCATATCCTAACAACTATAACCCTAACCCACTACTCCTGCAGCCTAACCCTAACCCACCCCTCCTGCAGTCTAACCCTATCCATACCCTCTCACAGCCTTATGCTAACAAATCCCTCCTGCAGCCTAACCATCCCTGTAGTGCTAAACCTAAACATAACCCTAACTCCAGTACTTACCATACGCGCATGCAGGGGAGGTTTCCTCTCAGCCTCAGAAAGTTATCTGAATCGCATGCCTGGGGATGCGGAGGAATGTGCGGGTTAGGGGGGGGGGGGTGTTTTTAATAAATGATTGTGGCCTATTTATTTGCTCTAAATGATGGTGGCTGTGTTTTATTGTACTGTAAAGGAGATGTGTGTGTGACAGTGTGTCTGTGTGTGTGTTTGTGAATTAAATGTGCGCTATACTGTATATGTTTATATATATATATATATATGTGTGTGTGTGTTTATGACATTCTTGTGTGTTATACTGTACATAGCTATATGTGTGTGTTTGCAAATACATGTGTACTATAGTTATATAGCTGTGTGTGTATATGTATATATACAGGTATAGTGTGGCAGGGACAGCATAGTTCCACATGGAGTTAATGTGGAACATCAGGATTTTGCAGGTTTAGCAGAGCAGCAGCAGCAGGACTGAAGTGTCCAGTCCAGGTTTTGCCTCAATCAGTTGTCAGCCAGAAGCTAGGCTAATTAATTAACAGCACCTGTAATCTGCCTCAAAGTATGTGTTCAGTGAACAGAGACATTGCTCCTGATGGCAGTTAGTGCCCAGGCAATAGGTGGGAGTGTGGGTTTACATTAGGAGCCATTTAGAACATGCACTGTTTGTGATTGCCAGTATTTGGACTGTTATCTGCGGTTGTGAAAACTGCCTGTAAACCTGACCTGCAAATTCTGCATATGAAGTGGTATCTTGCCTGAGGAGGAAATAAAAGTGTGTTAGATTTTACCCCATCTATGTGATTTCTCGCACATGTGGTACCTAAACAGGGACCAAAATTGCTGGATGGTATACGCAGCAAACCCTATACAGATCAACCCACCGCGGCAAAGACCAACTGTTCCTTATGTTGGTACAGCTGGAAGGCCGGGAGAACTGGGTATTAAATTACACTGGCAGTGAACTTACCAATATCTCTGCTAATGTGGTTCCTCTAGGGGCTGACCAAGTTTTACTCCCTGTCAAGGTGCTGTGTATACATGGGGATGTCAAGGTGTACCCACGTGTGCACCTAACCCTAAAAAAAAAGGCCAGCCAGTGAAGGTGGTAGCTGCAGTGAACTCCAGACCACCTTATATGCTGACCCTTGGCCATGATTTTTCATTGCTGAAGGAGGTGGTTACTTGACATGATGACAGCAAATAGTCAGCAGCTGAGGCTTACCAGGGGTTGAGGACCATGGGTTACCTGAGCATGGTGACCGTGAAAGCTTTCTTGGGCGTGAACAACAGGAGGAAACAGAGACTGAGGCCCAGTGGTCAGCTGTTGGTGAGCAAGTGTCTTTAAAGGACTTTGACCAAGACCAATAGGAAGATAGAAACGTGATTAACGCTTTTGAAAATTTGGTAGTAGATAACGGTAAAGTGATGGCTGCTTTACCACCAGAAGGTGTACTAAATTTTATTTAAAAAAATTATTTGTTATACCATGTTATCTCTCTGCAGGTCAAAAGGGTAAACCAGTTATTAGTTATCCGGAATCATGAGCAGTTGGTATTGAGGGTGACACACGCATCTGTGGGGTGGACATTTAGGGGAGGTGAAAACTCTCCAGCGCATACAGTTTAAGATTCTTATGGCCTGGCATTCATGCCACAGTAAAAAGATATTGTCAGGAATGCCCAGTGTGTCAGAAGACAGCTCCCTGGCTAGGGTTTAGGGCGCCCCTGGTCCCGTTATTTCTGTGCCTTTTAAGAGAATTGGTATGGACCAAATAGCGCCTGTGCAGAAATCTGCTTGAGGGCATCAATACATACTAGTGGTAACGGATTATTCAACCAGATACCCGGAGACCATCCTAAAATGAAATCTAGAACCATTTCCCGGGAATTACTGAGACTATACACTCACCTGGGAATACCGAATGAGATCTTAATGAACCAAGGTACCCCTTTTGTCTCTAAATTAATGAAGGATTTGTGCTGACTGTTAAATGTGGATAGGATTACTACCTCAGTTTACCACCCACAAATAGATGGTCTGGTAGAATGCTCTCCCGCAAAAAGATGACAAAAACGGTGGTGTCTGAAGAAAAGCAATATTGGGATTTATTCCTACCATATTTAGTGTTTGCAGTACAAGAGATGCCCCAATCCTCTATGGGGTTTAGTCTTTTCGAACTTCTCTATAGAAGGCAACCTAGAGGGATCTTTGATCTGTTAAAAGAAGGGTGGGAACAGCAGTCATGCCAAGAACCTAACATTGTTCAGTTTGTGTCCCAATTGTATGGCCATTTAGTTCAGATTGCGCCACTCCTGAATGAGCAAATGGATATGGCCCAACAACATCATAAACATAATTATGATGTGACCACAGTCAACTGGTCTTTTAAACCAGGAGACAAGGCACTGGTTCTTGTGCCCACCAGTGAAAGTAAATTGTATGCTCAATGGCATGGTCCTTATAAAGTCATAGAGGCAGTGGGACCTGTTTATTATATGATTCAACAGGAGAGTATAAGGAAGGAGGTACAAAACCACCATGTAAACCTGTTAAAGCCTTGTAAAGAGAGTGCCGGTCAGCACTCTTTGGTGGCCAAGAAAACACTAGAATGTCAGGTACCCATTGAAGTTACCATTAATCCTAGCCAGAAACACAAAGTGGTGAATTTAGTGGCACGGTATCAGGATGTATTCTCTGCCATTCCAGGGAAACCCAAAATTATCCAGCATGAAATTGTTACTCATTCATAAAACAGAGGCCATTCCGTATACCTGAGGCAAAACGGGCAACTGTAAAATGAGAAGTAGAGGAGATGCTACACTTAGGGGTCATAGGGGAATCAAACAGCAAATGGAATAATCCTATTGTCTTAGTGCCTAAGCCTTCAGGTGCTTTAAGATTCTGTAATGATTTTCGCAAGTTAACTAAAGTTTCTCAGTTTGATTCCTACCCTATGCCCCGGGTAGACGAGCTTGTGGAGAACCTAGCAAACAGCCAGTATCTCACCACTCTGGATTTGACAAAAGGGCAGATTCCTGTGACTGGGGCTGCTAAGGCCAAATAGCCTTCTCTACTTTAGAGGGCTTATTACAGTACAAAGTGCTGCCGTTTGGTTTGCAACTTTCCAGAGAGCTATGAACAATATTTTGTGACCTCACAGAGAATATGCAGCTGCATATATCTAGACGACATAGTCATCTTTAGTTCTGACTTGGAGTCCCACCTTCCAAGGGTAGAGGCAGTGTTATAGTCTTTACGGGCACACAGGTTTACTGCTTTTCCTGAGAAGTGTGCCATTGAAATGGTGGGGGCGACATATTTGGGAGGGCAGGTAAAACCTGGAACACCTGGACACAATTACAAATGCACAAACAGATCGATAGAATGAGACAACTGATCTCTGTAGCCAGACACTGCTACAACTATAACAACGAAAGACCTCAAAGTTTTTGGCATAGAAACAATCAATCTGAAAGTACGAGGTGGTGACATTACCAATGAGTTGCTCAAAAGAGAAAGTTACTGGATGTTTCGACTTGATACCTTGCTGCCAAAGAGCCTCAATGAGAATCTAAACTACAACGTGTTCCAAAAAGCAACCTCTTGGAACCTACAATATTACAATAGAAGCCTCCACAGCATTTCATGCCATCTCTCTCTTTTTTTCACCGCAGTCACTATCTTCCCCAACCCTTTTGTCCACACCACACTCACAATCCAAAACCTCCCCTTGCCTCTCCTTTTTCAGATGTATATATTCACTTACACATTTGCTCTTTTCACAGAGTTCATTTTTTTTTCTCAAGGTTTGTTTATTAGAAGATCACAGTACAGCATAAACAGTTAAGCTTTTTTAAATCCAAGAGAATAAAAGCACATGTGTGAGGTTGCGCAAGACAATTTTAAGAAAATATGGAATGTGATCCGTTTTAACAATTATGCAAAGAGATAAAGAAGAACAAGAATAAAGTTCTGAGTGGTATGTTTACTGAAGAAGGGAAATGAGAGAAGACAAAAGAGAGGATAGTAAAGGAGAAAAGATAAAGAAAGGGAATAGAAAGAAATAGAACGAAAAAGGAAGAAGAAAAAGCAAAGAGTAAGAAAAAGAAAAGAAAAAGGAAAAGGGCAGGAGGGGGAAGGGTGGATCCTCGGCGAAAGAAATTAAAAATAGTCAAAATACAGTTAGTAGGGCTTAGTGTCAAGAAGTGAAAGGGGAGGTGATTTGCTGAAGGGACATTCATGGGGACCATATAGTATTGATTTTTTTAGAAGAATTGTTAAGGATGCATGTCATGTATTCCATGCGATACACGTACCAAATGCGGGATATTATGGAGTGTAGGGAGGGGGCAGCTCATTGCTTCCAGTCCATCGCAATTTGGCAGGCAGTCGCGGAGACCACATGACGCATCAGTTTATTTTGTTGTTTAGATAGTGTTGTGGAAGTCTAGTCGAAGAATAAAATACTAGAGATCGTTTGGGATGGGTATATTTAATAGAGTTGCTATTTAATTGATTACTTCTTTCCGTAGGGTACCTAGTTTGGAACCACCAAATGTGTATGAATGAGCCCTCTGTATTGCACCCTCTCCAACACTTGTCAGAAGAACCAGGATATATTTATAAAGTCTAGAAGGAACATGGGGGGTCATTCCAAGTTGTTCGTTCGCTAGCAGGTTTTAGCAGCCGTGCAAACACATTGTCGCCGCCCACTGGGGAGTGTATTTTCGCTTTGCAGAAGTGCAAACAACTGTGCAGCAGAGCGCCTGCAAAAACTTTTTGTGCAAAACAAGACCAGCCCTGTAGTTACTTATTCTGTGCGTTGATTCTAATGATGGAGGGACGGCTTTCGACATCACACACCCGCCCAGCGAACGCCCATCCATGCCTGCGTTTTCCCCGGCACGCCTGCGTTTTTCTAAGCACTCCCTGAAAACGGTCAGTTGACACCCAGAAATGCCCTCTTTCTGTCAATCACCTTGCGGCCGTCTGTGTGATTGGAATCGTCGCTAGAACCAGTGCAAAACCACAATGGACTTTGTACCCATACGACGTGCGTGCGCATTGCGGTGCCCACGCATGCACAGATTAGCCATTTTTTACACTGATCGCTGCGCAGCGAACAACGGCAGCTAGCGATCAACTCGGAATGGCCCCCATAGTACCATCTATAGAGTAGTTTATAAGCGTTCTCTTTAATTTTAACGCATATATAGCTAGAGGCAGCATTGCCCCAAATCTCTGTCCTCCTCTAAAGTAGTGCTAACATTAGTTTCCCAAGCCCTCTCATAGGAGGTAAGTTGGGGGGTTGGTTCATTGTTGAGCAATGTATAGATGAGAGAGATCAGCCCTCTAGTGGAAGACCGTCTAAGGCACAGTGCCTCAAAAGTAGTTAGGAGCCTATTGGTGATAATATGGTTCACTTAGAGTGAAAATGCATAATTTGAAGGAACTGGAAAAAACCACCACACACATTTGTAACACCAATACCAACACACCATCCACCATCAACACAACACACATGAATATCAACATTATATACACCTTCTCACTATAATGACGCACACCCACCACATTATTTTCACCTCACACTAGTAATTTATTTTTCCAACAAACACACACTAATTAACACTTTCCATACACCAATGCCACTCCTTTTCACTATCCCACACGATCTACCAATCCACACTTCCCCCACAATTACACACAGTCATTAGGCAAAAACTAACAGCATGAGCCACACATAGGGGGTAATTCCAAGTTGATCGCAGCAGGACATTTTTTAGCAGTTGGGCAAAACCATGTGCACTGCAGGGGGGGGGGGGCAGATATAACATGTGCAGAGAGAGATAGATTTGGGTGTGGTGAGTTCAATCTGCAATCTAAATTGCAGTGTAAAAATAAAGCAGCCAGTATTTACCCTGCACAGAAACTAAATAACCCACCTAAATCTAACTCTCTCTACAAATGTTATATCTGTCCCCCCTGCAGTGCACATGGTTTTGCCCAACTGCTAAAAAATATCCTGCTGCGATCAACTTGGAATTACCCCCATATTTCCCATCTCACAATCCAGTACAGCCATGTCCCCTACCATTTCATATTCACACACCACATTACACTACAACATAGTAGTTATCATCACTACACAATTACCCGTAAAACACCTCCACACTTTTATTTCCACACATACCTTACTATGCAAACTAACATATAACAATCCATTTATTGGTCTTCCGTTATGGCATACCTCTCCCATAACATGATCAATTTACAAAACTCCGTCCTCCAAATAGAATTATGTCTACTAGCTGTGCTGTCTCCATGACAACTGGAGCAGCCCAGATACAGTGAAGATGGTCTACTCCGTGACAGGGACAGTTGCCACAGCAACAGGGGCAGGACTAGACAGTTCACTGTCTTCTCTGGCTCCGAGAGCTCTGATTAATACATGAGCGGGAGGACCTGCAGCAACAACCCTCATCCACCTCCCCGTTTGGCCTGCATGCACAGCCGACGGAGCACCAGCGATGAACGAGCGCGGGGCCGAGCATCGTTCATCGCTGGTGACTCCACACTCAAAGATATCAATATTATCTCGTTCAATAATGAACAAGATCGTTCATATCTTTGAAGATTGTCGGCCAGTGTGTAGCGCCTATAAGACAATGGAGGTAGATGATTCCGCACAAGTCTACCAAAATTAGTTTAATTAATTAGGAAATCAGAATTGGGTAATCCCCTGGGAGTATAGCAACTCCCTAATTATGCCCGTCTGGTGGTGCACCCTGAGTCAGTATTGTAGCTAGAGAAAGTAGGAAGAAGAAAAGAAGACTCTTGTGTGGGCGCACTCATTATTTTATTAGTGACAAAGTATGTTGAATGGATGATTTAAAACCAACCTTTATTTATATTGATAAAATATTGTAGTATACATTTATGTATACACGAAGTCGCAGTAAGATATGTTACTGAATATAACAGTTAAAAAAATTAAAATATGTTCTGGTTATCTATATCAATCATAGATTGATGAGAAGCTGCAGACACTGTCAGACCTGCAGCATTATCTCATCACACCAGTACAAGCAATGCTTGTGTTAATAGGACCTCAATGGGTTAAAGTCACAGCTTGGAATTTCAGGACCTTTAGTATCCAATGCACACGCTAAGCCGCCGCCTACTGGGAGTGAATCTTAGCTTATCAAAATTGCGAACGAAAGTTTAGCAAAATTGCGAATAGACACTTCTTAGCAGTTTCTGAGTAGCTCCACACTTACTTGGCATCTGCGATCAGTTCAGTGCTTGTCGTTCCTGGTTTGACGTCACAAACACACCCAGCGTTCGCCCAGACACTCCTCCGTTTCTTCAGACACTCCCGCGTTTTTCCCAGAAACTGTAGCGTTTTTTCGCACACACCCATGAAACGGCCTGTTTCCGCCCAGAAACACCCACTTCCTGTCAATCACATTACGATCACCAGAACGAAGAAAAAACCTCATAATGCCGTGAGCAAAATACCTAACTGCATAGCAAATTTACTTGGCGCAGTCGCACTGCGGACATTGCGCATGCGCATTAGCGAGTAATCGCTCCGTTGCGAGAAAAAAATACAGAGCGAACAACTCGGAATGAGGGCAATTATCCTTATTAGTATTAGCATGTAAATATGTGCCAGAACCTAACCACATGGTCACCTCTGGGTAGTAATTGAAATCAATTATACAAAGTCTGCGCATGAGCTTTATATTAGAACAGAGGGAAGGAAGTAAATAGTGGTGATCCTGTTGTTAGTGTTAAGTCAGCAACAAATTGTAGTGTGTGCTACTACACGTAGTATTCCCTGAGGGTTACCCTTCCAGGTACTGACCATGCCCAACACCGTTTAGCTTCCAAGATCAGACGAGATTGGGCATATACGGTGTGGTATTATAGTAGACAAAAACACACTTTCCTGACCACTAATGAGAGTGCACCTGAAATAACATCTCAGGGTATCCCTGAGAGAGAGTAATAACAGAAGGAATTCACAGATTTGTGAAGCGTGGATCAGCTGTCCGCGTTAGGCAGAGAATTCTCTGCATCGCGGATGAGAGTCCACAAAGTAGGAAAGGAGAGAGGAATAATGCCAAATTCCTAAGTATATCTGTAGAAATACCGTAATATGATTAGGAATATGTTGGTAACTCTCCTAAGGCTCATAAATGCAGAATACCAATGTGCCCCATAACCAAGAATTAAATACAGGCAAAAAAAGGGCACCTATACCATGAACATTTGTGTGAATGGACCATAAGGTATGTGCATAAAAAAGAGCTTCCATACGCAGAGAGAGAGCACAATTAGATATTCCAGTTAATACTTTAAATTCTCAACACCAAATACACAATAGTTAGATAGTGCTAGTGGCCTGAAAATTCTGAGTAACTGTCTGACATTACAGATCACTCTACAGCCACTGCAAAATGCTGAAAGCCAATTGGCTAAGTAAAGTAGCAAGGTTGTTTGCAGTCACAGTGTGACTGAATAACCTTGCTATTTTGCTTTGCATACTTTGCTAATTGGATGATTTTACAATTGCTTTATTTTTGTTGCTTTTTTTAGGTGGGCTTGGATTTATTATATTATCCACTTCTAGCACTGAGCTGAGAGCCCTGTACCGCAGGAGCTCCACCTCCTGTAGGCTTATGCTGCATGAATCAGATCCGTCCACTGAGTCACTGAGTCTACACTGTGTACAACTGTCTCGACTCACAGGCAGACTCAGGATGAATGAAATGAATCAGGCACAGCAGCGCAGCACTTACTGACAGGTGAGTCGTGACTGTTCCATCGTACCTCCCACTGGGTGTCACCCGGTAGTGCTGCCGGCCAATCACAGCTGAGGACACTCAGAGCGGAAGACAAGGTACACACTGACTGAAGGACACACTGGGGGATATTCAATTGTTTGAAAAGTCAGTTGGGTGTTTAAAAATCAGACACCCAACCGACTTTTCAAACATTTGAATTCCCCCCACTGAGTCTCCTCCCTCTGGCTGGGAGAGGCTACTGCTGCAGCTGTCTCACCTCATTAAACTTTGAGTGACTCGAATCATTCATACTTCCTGATGATTTGAGTCACTGTGTTGAGACAGGGAGTCAGTAGCCATCTCTAATATTAATGTGTGACCAAGCCTTTCTCTGAGGTGAAAACAGCCATTTATACTATATTCCACACTGAACTCCTGAGTCAATCTCCATCCTAACATCCACACAATCTGCACTACATTGATACACTGCCAAGTACAGGTATACTGTCGTCTCTACCTCCTTCCAAGTGGGACGCAGGGGTATCCTGAGTGCATTTGGCCCCTGCAACACAACACAGGCACCAGAGGCCACCTAACTCCCATTAGGGACCCCCTGTGACAACCATTATCTTTTTTTTATGGGAAAACTATCTGACTCACCCTCTCAACACTTCAGCTTTTCCTGTTTAGAAGGTTTGATCAATCAATCTATTAACTACCGCACATAATACCACCCATTGGCGCATCTATCATAATGGGTGCAGGTGTGCTGTGCTGTGAGTTTGCGCATGTGCATAGAAAAGTCTCTAGAAACATAGCACAGACGGCACGTTTTTGGAGACCTGTGCATGCGCAGTAGACTCTGTCACAAAGAGAGGAGGAAGCCAGCACAGTATGTACAGGCGGGAGCAGACGGACGGTACTGTGAGTGAGGATAGAGGGAGCTGCTATGGCTGAGCATGTGCAGCCAGCAGCTCCCCTTGACATTCTCTATGGAGAGCGCTACATAGCTCTTTGCTGCTGCTGGTGGTCCTCAGTCATGATTGCGGCTTTTACTGAGACGGAGACACTGATCTCTTCATCTCCAAAAAAAAAAAAATTGGTTCATCTTGGGGTCCAGGTACTCGGAAACCCCCCCTGTCTGTGCCTCTGATATGCAGGTCTCTCTCGACTTAAGCATGGAGACTTGTGTCTCCACCACTTTCTTATTACAGTCTCACACACAGTAAGGAAGAATATACAAGATGACTGCAGTACAGGTGTAGTAATACAACATATTGGAGGACATCCCTCCTTGGGTCCTAGTGCACAGAGTGTGGGTACATGTGAGCTACACCAGCAACAACTTGGGAATTATAGTAATACTATACTTTATTATGTTTTCACATTATTAAGCACACATATATTGGGAGAAATTCTGATTATAACCTGACACAAAGTATACCCAATATATGATATGGGATTTAAAGTGTGAAGTATCCTAGAGAAAAGGGCAGTCTGGGTGAGCCGACTGCCTGTAGTCTATTGTTTATTGCTGTCACATTATAAAATGCTCTGTTTTATAATGCAAAATTAAGAAAGGCATGTTGCTCTTCAGAACTCCCACACAGACACAAGATCGCATACATTCGCACAAGCCCCCTTTGTTCACTCAGTAGTGTCTGCTTGTGACATACTGATAGCTGTTTCCTGTGTCATAGACTCCCTCCAGAAATTTTCCATATTATTTTCTGTCAGGCAGAACCAATAAAATAAAATAAAATACAAGGGCACTTACCAGCTCTTGTCTCTCTGGGTCATGTCCTACGTACACTCATTAATAAGCCAAGAGGTTGGGTGAGACTACTGGAAGGCTCTGTTCTTCACTGTCCACATCAAAGCTCTGTATCACAATTTATACTAGTAAATTGGCACATATATGCCTTTTCAATATGGTTTATCTGTAGTCTGAATAAGTTAATATAGGTGGCTGCAGTGTGTGAGATTAGTCCATGCAGTACATTACCTAGCCAGGTTTTAGGATTATTAACCAAGCAGAACAGGTTTACAAAATGACAATGGCATAACACATATATAGTGCTCATACATTATACGTACCCGATCCAGCCAGGAATATATAGGGGAGTGTAGATAGTGTGCGTCAGGTGGGAGCACACACCTGTGTTTGTACATGCAGTGGTGTGACTGGAGTATGCACAGTGGCTCCATACATGAAGCGGTATAGCAGTGATGATGCAGTGGAACTGTCAGGAGTCCCTTGTCTGCATAATGGCATCTTACTGTGAGTATACTGGATACTCTGAGGCAGAGCCTGCTCAGCAAGGTCTGCAAAGCAGGGAGGTGTCAGGCTGGATAGGCACTCTCCCCGCTCTGCTACCTTGCTGATGCGCCATGTTGCTGCTGGCTGCAGCTGCACCTGTCACACTGTGACAGGCAGCGAAGCTGGCAGTATAAACAGAAGCTCTTCGGTCACTGTGACAGTTTGCTCTCCTCATGTGTGTTAGGCCCCTCCCCTCTCCTCATTGCTCCTCCCCACTGCCCGTGTCAGCTGTAAGACAGGCAACAGCATCGCCTCCCCCAACTCTTCTCTTCTCTCCCCTCTGTCTATGAAGACTAGTAACCAGTCACAAAGTAGCTGAGACTCAGGTAAATTCTGCTGCTGATAAAGAAAGGAGAGGGGTAGTATCCTATTCGTGTGTGCTGGGGAGGGAGGTAGTGTCATATTTATGTGTGCTGGGGATATAGGGGGGAGGAGTATCATTCATGTGTGCTGTGGAAGGGGAGGTGATATTAATATGTGCTGGGGTGTGGCAAATTAAGTGTGTAGTGCGGGTGGGGGAGGGGGCAGAAGTGCCATATTAACAGTGTTGGGAGGAAATAAAAAGGGAAATGCTCACCTGCTTTGACACTCGTTCCCCGTTGCTGCATTCTCTGACTGTTGGGCCAGCTCCAGCATGTAGAAAACAGCCAGCCAGAAAAGGTAAGTGTAGTGTGAGGGGAGAGAGATGCAGGGTAGCAGCGATAGTATAGTGTGTGCGGACCAAGAGGGTAGCAGAGTAGTGGCAGTGTCATGTGTGGGGTGCAGGGTAGCGGCGGTAGTGTGTGTGCGTGGAGGGGGGCTCCAGGGTAGCGGCAGTAATGTGTGTGCTGGGTAACATAGTAACTAAGGTTGAAAAAAGACAATTGTCCATCGAGTTCAACCTATTTGTGGTCTCCTATGCAGTCTTATTATAGGACTAGTTATTTTTATGTTAGGACTAGTTATATTAACTATAATGCATGCCTACGCACCATAAAACTGAATATCTGTATCAAATAGGAATTTATCTAACCCATTCTTAAAGGTGTTGACTGAGTCCGCCATTACTACTCTCTCAGGCAGGGAATTCCAAACACGTATTGTCCTTACTGTGAAAAAACCTTTTCGCCTCAATATGCGGAAACTCCTCTCCTCTAACCTAAGCGAGTGACCACGTATCCTCTGTGCTGATCTTATAGAAAAAAAGGTCCCTCCCAAGCTCTGTGTATTGACCCCTTATATATTTGTAGATGTTGATCATGTCCCCTCTTAGTCTCCTCTTTTCCAATGTATACATACCTAGCCTTGCAAGCCTTTCCTCGTATTCCAGCGTCTCCATGCCCTTGATTAGTTTGGTCGCCCGCATCTGAACCTTTCCTAGTTCCAGACTCCAGTATATCCTTTTTGTAATATGGGGGGTCATTCCGAGTTGTTCACTCGCAAGGCGATTTTAGCAGAGTTGCTCACGCTAAGCCGCCGCCTACTGGGAGTGAATCTTAGCATCTTAAAATTGCGAACGATGTATTCGCAATATTGCGATTACACACCTCGTAGCAGTTTCTGAGTAGCTTCAGACTTACTCGGCATCTGCGATCAGTTCAGTGCTTGTCGTTCCTGGTTTGACGTCACAAACACTCCCAGCGTTCACCCAGACACTCCTCCGTTTCTCCGGCCACTCCTGCGTTTTTTCCGGAAACGGTAGCGTTTTTTCCCACACGCCCATAAAACGGCCTGTTTCCGCCCAGTAACACCCATTTCCTGTCAATCACATTACGATCGCCAGAACGATGAAAAAGCCGTGAGTAAAATTACTAAGTGCATAGCAAATTTACTTGGCGCAGTCGCAGTGCGGACATTGCGCATGCGCATTAAGCGGAAAAACGCTGCGATGCGAAGATTTTTACAGAGCGAACAACTCGGAATGAGGGCCATGGTGCCCAAAATTGCACACAGTATTCAAGATGAGGCCTCACTAGTGATTTATAAAATGGGAGTATAATACTCTCGTCCTTTGCATCAATTCCCCGTTTTATGCATGCTAATATCTTATTAGTCTTCTTTGCTGCACTCCTACTTTGGGTACTGCTGCTTAATTCGTTATCTATGTGAACTCCTAAGTCTTTTTCCAGTACAGAATCCCCTAATATTACCCCATTTAGTATGCAGGTGTTATTTTTGGTCTTGCCCCCACAGTGAATTACCTTACACTTGTCTGTGTTGAATCTCATTCTCCATTTTGCTGCCCATGCTTCCAGTTTAGTTATGTCGTTCTGAAGAAACTCAGCATCCCCCTCCGTATTTATAACTATTTATAACCTTACACAATTTGGTATCGTCTCCGAAAATTGATACCATACTCTCTAGACCTACTGTTAGGTCGTTGATGAAAATGCTGAACAAAAGTGGTCCAAGTACAGACCCTTGTGGCACACCACTTAGTACTTTAGTGCAATTTGAAAATGATCCATTGCCCACAACGCGCTGCACCCTATTATCTAACCAATTACTGACCCAAGTACATATTGTGCTCCCTAGCCCTATTTCTTGTAGCTTGTAGATAAGACGCATGTGTGGTACAGTGTTGAAAGCTTTGGCAAAGTCTAAAAAGATTATATCCACCTCCTTACCCTGATCCAGGTTCGCAATTACTGTTTCATAAAAGCCAAGTAAGTTGGTCTGACATGATCTGTCCTTCACAAATCCATGTTGGTTCCTTTTAATGACCTTATTTGCTTCAAGGAACTTTTGAATACTATCCCTTAGAATACCTTCCAATACTTTCCCCACTATAGATGTAAGACTAACTAGTCTATAATTACCTGGTTCAGCTTTGCTCCCCTTTTTAAATATCAGCACTACCTCTGCTATACGCCAGTCTTTGGGAACCATACCCGATTTAACCGAATCCATGAAGATCAAAAATAGAGGTCTTGCTAGTTCATCGTGCAGCTCCATAAGAACCCTCAGTGAATTCCATCGGGACCCGGTGACTTTTTAATCTTTAACTTTTTTAATCGGTCACAGACTACCTCCTCACATAAATAAGCATTTAGCAGCGGGATATTATCTTTGTTGAGATTTTGTGTTAGACCCAGCATTTGGTCCTCTCTGCTAAATACCGTTGAAAAAAACTTGTTTAGTTTGTTTGCTATGTCATTATCACTTTTGATTAAGACTCCCCTCTTATCCTTTAAAGGGACTATACTCTCCTTCTTTAGTCTCTTGCTGTTGATGTACTTAAAAGAAATTTGGGGATCCACTTTGCTTTCCTTTGCTACTAGTTTTTCAGTTTCTACTTTAGCTGCTCTTATTCCTTTTTTGCATATTTTGTTACAGTCCTTATAGTGTTGAAATGACTCCGCATCCCCCTCAGATTTGTATTTTTTAAATGCTCATCTTTTTTTGTCCATTAATTCCTTTATATTTTTGTTAAACCACATTGGTTTGGGATTTTTATTCCTTTTTTTGCTGCTGGTGGGAATAAATTTACGAGTATTATTAATTAGCAGTGATTTTAATACATCCCATTTCTCTGTAGTATTTTTTCCTTGAAACAGAATTTCCCATTCAATGTCCCTTAACACTTCCTTCATCATGTCAAAGTTGGCTTTGCTAAACTTTAGAGTCCTAGTTGAGCCAATATAGGACTGCTTATGAAAACTGATATTGAATGTGACCATATTGTGGTCGCTGTTACCTATGGCCTCTCCTACTTCAATATTTGATACCAATTCCCCATTGTTAGTTAATACCAGGTCTAAGATTGCATTGTACCTAGTTGGTTCCTCGATTAATTGAACTAAGTAGCGGCGATACTGTGTGTGCAGGGAGGGGGTGCAGGGTAGCGTCGATATAGTGTGTGTGTGTGTGTGTGTGTGTGTGTGTGGGGGGGGGTCCAGGGTAGCAGTGGTACTGTAATGTAGTTTGTGTGGAAAGAGGGTTGCTGGGTAGCGGCGGTAGTGTGTGTGTGGGGAGAGGGGAGCTAGGTAGCAGTGGTAGTGTAATGTAGTGTGTACAGGGAAAGGGGGTGCAGGGTAGCAATGTAATATAGTGTGTGCGGGGAGAGCGGAGCCAGGTAGCAGTGGTAGTGTAATGTAGGGTTTGTGGGGAGAGGGGGTGCTTCATAGCAGTGGTAGTGTAATGTGTGTGCGGGGAAAAGGGGTGCATGGTAGTGGCGGTAGTGTAATGTACCGTGTGCGGGTGGAGGGGAGCTAGGTAGCAGCAGTAGTGTGATGTAGTGTGTGTGGGGAGAGGGGGTGCATTGTAGCAGCTGTAGTGTAATGTGTGTGCAGGGAAAAGGGTGCAGTGTAGCTAGGTAGTGTAATGTAGTGTGTGTGGGGAGAGGGGGTGCATCATAGCAGCGTGGTGTAATGTGTGTGCGGGGAAAAGGGGTGCAGGGTAGCCAGGTAGTATAATGTAGTGTGTGTGGGGAGAGGGGGTGCATTGTAGCAGCGGTAGTGTAATGTGTATGCGGGGAAAGGGGGTGCAGGGTAGCCAGGTAGTGTAATGTAGTGTGTATGGGGAGATGGGGGGGCATTGTAGCAGCAGTAGTGTAATGTGTGTGTGGGGAGAGGGGGTGCATTGTAGCAGCGGTAGTGTAATGTGTGTGTAGGGAAAGGGGGTGCAGGGTAGCCAGGTAGTGTAATGTAGTGTGTATGGGGAGATGGGGGGGCATTGTAGCAGCAGTAGTGTAATGTGTGTGTCGGGAAAGGGGGTGCAGAGTAACCAGATAGTGTAATGTAGGGTGTGGGGGTGCATCGTAGCAGCTGTAGTGTAATGTGTATGCGGGGAAAGGGGGTGCAGGGTAGCAGCAGTAGTGTAATGTAGGGTGTGAGGGGAGAGGGAGTGAATCCTAGCATCTGTAGTGTAATGTGTGTGTGGTGAAAGGGGGTACAGGGTAGCCAGGTAGTGTAATTTAGTGTGTGTGGGGAGAGGGGGTGCATTGTAGCAGCGATAGTGTAATGTGTGTTCAGGAAAAAAGGGGTGCAGGGTAACCAAGCAGTGTAATGTAGCATGTTTGTGGGGAGAGGGGGTGCATCGTAGCAGCAGTGGTATAATGTGTGTGCAGGTAAAGGGGGTGCAGGGTAGCAGCGGTAGTGTAATGTAGGGTATGGGGGAGAGGGGGTGCATTATAGCAGCGGTAGTGTAATGTGTGTACTGGGAAAGGGGTACAGGATAGCCAGGTAGTGTAATGTAGTGTGTGTAGAGAGAGGGGGTGCATCGTAGCAGCAGTTGTGTAATGGGTGTGCGGGGAAAGGGGGTGCATTGTAGCAGCTGTAGTGTAATGTGTATGCGGGGAAAGGGGGTGCAGGGTTGCCAGGTAGTGTAATGTAGGGTGTGGGGGTGCATCGTAGCAGCTGTAGTGTAATGTGTATGCGGGGAAAGGGGGTGCAGGGTAGCAGCAGTAGTGTAATGTAGGGTGTGAGGGGAGAGGGAGTGCATCCTAGCATCTGTAGTGTAATGTGTGTGTGGTGAAAGGGGGTACAGGGTAGCCAGGTAGTGTAATTTAGTGTGTGTGGGGAGAGGGGGTGCATTGTAGCAGCGGTAGTGTAATGTGTGTGCAGGAAAAAAGGGGTGCAGGGTAACCGAGCAGCGTAATGTAGCATGTGTGTGGGGAGAGGGGGTGCATCGTAGCAGCAGTGGTATAATGTGTGTGCGGGGAAAGGGGGTGCAGGGTAGCAGCGGTAGTGTAATGTAGGGTATGGGGGAGAGGGGGTGCATCGTAGCAGCAGTTTTGTAATGTGTGTGCGGGGAAAGGGGGTGCATTGTAGCAGCTGCAGTGTAATGTGTGTGTGTGGAAAGGGGGTGCAGGGTTGCCAGGTAGTGTCATGTAGCGTGTGTCGGGAGAGGGAGTGCATCGTAGCAACTGTAGTGTAATGTGTGTGTGGGGAAAGGGGGTGCAGAGTAGGCAGATAGTGTAATGTAGCGCGTGTGGGGAGAGGGGGTGCATCATAGCAGCTGTAGTGTAATGTGTGTACGGGGAAAGTGGGTGCAGGGTAGACAGGTAGTATAATATAGGGTGTGGGGAGAAGGGGTGCATTGTAGCAGCGGTAGTGTAATGTGTGTGTGGGGAAAGTGGGTGCAGGGTAGCAGCGGTAGTGTAATGTAGGCTCAAGGGGGAGAGCGGGTGCTTTATAGCAGCTATAGTGTAATGTGTGTGTGGGGAAAGGGGGTGCAGAGTAGCCAGGTAGTGTAATGTAGCGTGTGTGGGGAGAGGGGGTGCGTCGTAGCAGCGGTAGTGTAATGTGTGTTCGGGGAAAGTAGGTGCAGGGTAGACAGGTAGTGTAATGTAGCATGTGTGCGGAGAGGGGGTGCATCGTAGCAGCGGTAGTGTAATGTGCATGATTGGCTGGTACTTTATCACTCTTTATCCATCTCCACATTATTACTTTTTAATGCTTAATAAATTTAGGCCAACGACTATGATGCTGCTTCAGGAGGGCGCAAAATTGATAGTTTGCAGGAGGGTGCCAAACACCCTAGCACCATCCCTGCTCTGAGGGGCATGTCCTTTCAACATGGAGAATGGGGTTGAAGATGTGGAGACACACCACACATGTACAGTAGTGCACAAGTCAAAGGTCGTTTCTTCAACAGTGTGGGATTCTTATGCCTGGATAGAGAGACAGCGCAAGGTGACTTGTTCATCAGATAGACCTTTCTATTTGTACACTAAAAGATATCAATGGAAATTTTAAAGCTATTTTTTTCATGATTGATGCCCACCTTTGCTTTATTTGGTCAATGTTTCAAAACAGCCATAATTTGTATTTAAAATACTATATAAATGTATTGTATTGTATCGATATGTAATTACCACACCCTAGGAGGTGATGTTGAAAGTGGAGTGTGCCACATACTCCATGTTGCTACTCAGTATGTGTCAGGGGGCACTGATGACCAGCCCCCCTGCTGCAGTTGATCTCTGCACATGCACAGATCAGCTAAATTGTGCAGGAAGAGGAATGAAGGGGGTAATTCCAAGTTGATCGCAGCAGGAAATTTTTTAGCAGTTGGGCAAAACCATGTGCACTGCAGGGGAGGCAGATATAACATGTGCAGAGAGAGTTAGATTTGGGTGGGGTGAGTTCAATCTGCAATCTAATTTGCAGTGTAAAAATAAAGCAGCCAGTATTTACCCTGCACAGAAACAAAATAACCCACCCAAATCTAACTTTCTCTGCACATGTTATATCTGCCTCCCCTGCAGTGCACATGGTTTTGCCCAACTGCTAAAAAATGTCCTGCTGCGATCAACTTGGAATTACCCCCGAAGTTCCCATCCCCGCACTGTGATTCCCGGAGATGGCACTCCAGCATGCCGGCTACACAACATTCTGGGGTGCAGTTCCGGCAGTGATATCGGTAGTCGGAAACCGCTGCCACACTTCCAAGTCCGTGAACATGTAGGGAGCAGCGGACACCCGGGGCTGAGGATGGCGGGGGCAACAGGTCACATGCAATGTGACCAAGCCAGGTATCAGACTCCTGGCTTTGGTCGCATCATGTGCAACCATGCCATGCAAAGGGTTAAAACATATCCAATAGATTTATATTAACAACATTTTTTATTTGCTTACATTTTATTTGCTGATTTATCACACTAATGAGTCTCATTTTATTGTATAAGGTTTCCCCAGTGACTGTGATAAAGGGGGGGGGGGGGGGGGGACCCGTTCACTGCTGGCTACAGTGATTGGGACAAATTGGAGGTGGAGCTGTGGGTGCAGAGGGTCCGGATTGGCAGTGCCGTAACTAGACATTTTAGCGCTGTGTGCAAGAAACATTACTGGCGCCCCCCCCTTATATACAAGACAGGGTCAGTGCGCGCCGTAGGTGCACGGCAAACATATAGGGGCATGGCTTCATGGGGAAGGGGAGTGGACACAAAATAATACCAGTGCATATTACGCTGTACAGAAGTCTCCATTATTCAAATTACACCGCACAGTAGCGTCACTTACACACATTACACAAAGTAAAGCCACATTTTACACATTACTCCAGATAGAGCCCCTATCACACATTATGCCAGGCAGAGTACCCCTTTTTACACATTACGGCAGGCAGAGTGCCCCTTTTTACACATAACGGCAGACAGTGTCCCCCTTTTTACACATTACGGCAGAAAGAGTACATGGGATCACCAATTACACTGTGCCCCAGGCCTCACCTTCCTTCTTCCAGTGTGTGAAGAGTGGTAGCCCAGGCAGTCCCAGACTGTTCAGAGCGGTGCAGCAGCAGCAACAGCAGTAGCCGCTTTTCCTTCCAACCCCAACTCCGGCTCCGAGCTCATCCCAGGACCGGGTCTTCTCCTCCTCTGTCACAGCAATGGCCGCAGCCAAGAGCAGGGGTGTATCTATGGGTCCGAGCGCTCCTGGCAAAATAAGGGACTGGAACCCCTTATTTTCTATGTTATAGATATAGATATATCTCTATGCAGTGGTTGAAGAGGCATTTTGAAGTGGGGTCATGGGGATTTTGTGTTCACCCTACAAAAGGGTGAGTGTCCTTAAGAGGGCAGGGGTGGTGAGGCAGACTGGAGTGGTGAGCCCTTTATAAGCCCCTTCCTCTGCCTCTCAACACCCTACTCACCCCTCAGTACATTCCTTTGCACTTCATCACTGTCCTGAGCCACTCTCCTTTCCTCAGGGAGAGAAGGGGGGGGGGGGGGGAGAGAGCGAGGATGGGAGAGGAGAGAGGGGAAAAGTAGAGAAGCTAGAAGGGGTCAGAAAGAGAGGGGTGAGAAGAGAGGGAGAGGAGAGAGGTGTAAGGAGAGAGGAGAGAGATGGGGCTGAGAATGAGAGAGAGAGGAGAGGGGGAAGAAGAGAGAGGGCGTGTATATGGATGAGAGAGGTAGTATTAGGGTCCAGTTCCTAAGGGCAACTGGGGGATGGGGACTGTTTAGAAGCAGAGCTTCCTCCAGCTGCAGTATACTGGTATTTATTGATTTCCTGCTGCAATTAACACAGGGTACATTAACTCAACCCTTAAGCGTGGGCAGAATGCTTACCTGCAGCGTGATGATGCGGGAGTTAGAGATGAGCGCCTGAAATTTTTCGGGTTTTGTGTTTTGGTTTTGGGTTCGGTTCCGCGGCCGTGTTTTGGGTTCGAACGCGTTTTGGCAAAACCTCACCGAATTTTTTTTGTCGGATTCGGGTGTGTTTTGGATTCGGGTGTTTTTTTCAAAAAACACTAAAAAAACAGCTTAAATCATAGAATTTGGGGGTCATTTTGATCCCAAAGTATTATTAACCTCAAAAACCATAATTTACACTCATTTTCAGTCTATTCTGAATACCTCACACCTCACAATATTATTTTTAGTCCTAAAATTTGCACCGAGGTCGCTGTGTGAGTAAGATAAGCGACCCTAGTGGCCGACACAAACACCGGGCCCATCTAGGAGTGGCACTGCAGTGTCACGCAGGATGTCCCTTCCAAAAAACCCTCCCCAAACAGCACATGACGCAAAGAAAAAAAGAGGCGCAATGAGGTAGCTGTGTGAGTAAGATTAGCGACCCTAGTGGCCGACACAAACACCGGGCCCATCTAGGAGTGGCACTGCAGTGTCACGCAGGATGTCCCTTCCAAAAAACCCTCCCCAAACAGCACATGACGCAAAGAAAAAAAGAGGCGCAATGAGGTAGCTGTGTGAGTAAGATTAGCGACCCTAGTGGCCGACACAAACACCGGGCCCATCTAGGAGTGGCACTGCAGTGTCACGCAGGATGTCCCTTCCAAAAAACCCTCCCCAAACAGCACATGACGCAAAGAAAAAAAGAGGCGCAATGATGTAGCTGACTGTGTGAGTAAGATTAGCGACCCTAGTGGCCGACACAAACACCGGGCCCATTTAGGAGTGGCACTGCAGTGTCACGCAGGATGTCCCTTCCAAAAAACCCTCCCCAATCAGCACATGATGCAAAGAAAAAGAAAAGAAAAAAGAGGTGCAAGATGGAATTGTCCTTGGGCCCTCCCACCCACCCTTATGTTGTATAAACAAAACAGGACATGCACACTTTAACCAACCCATCATTTCAGTGACAGGGTCTGCCACACGACTGTGACTGATATGACGGGTTGGTTTGGACCCCCCCCAAAAAAGAAGCAATTAATCTCTCCTTGCACAAACTGGCTCTACAGAGGCAAGATGTCCACCTCATCATCACCCTCCGATATATCACCGTGTACATCCCCCTCCTCACAGATTATCAATTTGTCCCCACTGGAATCCACCATCTCAGCTCCCTGTGTACTTTGTGGAGGCAATTGCTGCTGGTCAATGTCTCCGCGGAGGAATTGATTATAATTCATTTTAATGAACATCATCTTCTCCACATTTTCTGGATGTAACCTCGTACGCCGATTGCTGACAAGGTGAGCGGCGGCACTAAACACTCTTTCGGAGTACACACTTGTGGGAGGGCAACTTAGGTAGAATAAAGCCAGTTTGTGCAAGGGCCTCCAAATTGCCTCTTTTTCCTGCCAGTATAAGTACGGACTGTGTGACGTGCCTACTTGGATGCGGTCACTCATATAATCCTCCACCAATCTATCAATGTTGAGAGAATCATATGCAGTGACAGTAGACGACATGTCCGTAATCGTTGTCAGGTCCTTCAGTCCGGACCAGATGTCAGCATCAGCAGTCGCTCCAGACTGCCCTGCATCACCGCCAGCGGGTGGGCTCGGAATTCTGAGCCTTTTCCTCGCACCCCCAGTTGCGGGAGAATGTGAAGGAGGAGATGTTGACAGGTCGCGTTCCGCTTGACTTGACAATTTTGTCACCAGCAGGTCTTTCAACCCCAGCAGACTTGTGTCTGCCGGAAAGAGAGATCCAAGGTAGGCTTTAAATCTAGGATCGAGCACGGTGGCCAAAATGTTGTGCTCTGATTTCAACAGATTGACCACCCGTGAATCCTTGTTAAGCGAATTAAGGGCTCCATCCACAAGTCCCACATGCCTAGCGGAATCGCTCCGTGTTAGCTCCTCCTTCAATGTCTCCAGCTTCTTCTGCAAAAGCCTGATGAGGGGAATGACCTGACTCAGGCTGGCAGTGTCTGAACTGACTTCACGTGTGGCAAGTTCAAAGGGCATCAGAACCTTGCACAACGTTGAAATCATTCTCCACTGCGCTTGAGACAGGTGCATTCCACCTACTATATCGTGCTCAATTGTATAGGCTTGAATGGCCTTTTGCTGCTCCTCCAACCTCTGAAGCATATAGAGGGTTGAATTCCACCTCGTTACCACTTCTTGCTTCAGATGATGGCAGGGCAGGTTCAGTAGTTTTTGGTGGTGCTCCAGTCTTCTGTACGTGGTGCCTGTACGCCGAAAGTGTCCCGCAATTCTTCTGGCCACCGACAGCATCTCTTGCACGCCCCTGTCGTTTTTTAAAAAATTCTGCACCACCAAATTCAAGGTATGTGCAAAACATGGGACGTGCTGGAATTTGCCCATATTTAATGCACACACAATATTGCTGGCGTTGTCCGATGCCACAAATCCACAGGAGAGTCCAATTGGGGTAAGCCATTCCGCGATGATCTTCCTCAGTTGCCGTAAGAGGTTTTCAGCTGTGTGCGTATTCTGGAAAGCGGTGATACAAAGCGTAGCCTGCCTAGGAAAGAGTTGGCGTTTGCGAGATGCTGCTACTGGTGCCGCCGCTGCTGTTCTTGCGGCGGGAGTCCATACATCTACCCAGTGGGCTGTCACAGTCATATAGTCCTGACCCTGCCCTGCTCCACTTGTCCACATGTCCGTGGTTAAGTGGACATTGGGTACAACTGCATTTTTTAGGACACTGGTGAGTCTTTTTCTGAGGTCTGTGTACATTTTCGGTATCGCCTGCCTAGAGAAATGGAACCTAGATGGTATTTGGTACCGGGGACACAGTACCTCCAACAAGTCTCTAGTTGGCTCTGCAGTAATGATGGATACCGGAACCACGTTTCTCACCACCCAGGATGCCAATGCCTCAGTTATCCGCTTTGCTGTAGGATGACTGCTGTGATATTTCATCTTCCTCGCAAAGGACTGTTGGACAGTCAATTGCTTGGTGGAAGTAGTAAAAGTGGTCTTACGACTTCCCCTCTGGGATGACCATCGACTCCCAGCAGCAACAACAGCAGCGCCAGCAGCAGTAGGCGTTACACGCAAGGATGCATCGGAGGAATCCCAGGCAGGAGAGGAATCGTCAGAATTGCCAGTGACATGGCCTGCAGGACTATTGGCATTCCTGGGGAAGGAGGAAATTGACACTGAGGGAGTTGGTGGGGTGGTTTGCGTGAGCTTGGTTACAAGAGGAAGGGATTTACTGGTCAGTGGACTGCTTCCGCTGTCACCCAAAGTTTTTGAACTTGTCACTGACTTATTATGAATGCGCTGCAGGTGACGTATAAGGGAGGATGTTCCGAGGTGGTTAACGTCCTTACCCCTACTTATTACAGCTTGACAAAGGGAACACACGGCTTGACACCTGTTGTCCGCATTTCTGGTGAAATACCTCCACACCGAAGAGCTGATTTTTTTGGTATTTTCACCTGGCATGTCAACGGCCATATTCCTCCCACGGACAACAGGTGTCTCCCCGGGTGCCTGACTTAAACAAACCACCTCACCATCAGAATCCTCCTGGTCAATTTCCTCCCCAGCGCCAGCAACACCCATATCCTCCTCATCCTGGTGTACTTCAACACTGACATCTTCAATCTGACTATCAGGAACTGGACTGCGGGTGCTCCTTCCAGCACTTGCAGGGGGCGTGCAAATGGTGGAAGGCGCATGCTCTTCACGTCCAGTGTTGGGAAGGTCAGGCATCGCAACCGACACAATTGGACTCTCCTTGTGGATTTGGGATTTCGAAGAACGCACAGTTCTTTGCGGTGCTTTTGCCAGCTTGAGTCTTTTCAGTTTTCTAGCGAGAGGCTGAGTGCTTCCATCCTCATGTGAAGCTGAACCACTAGCCATGAACATAGGCCAGGGCCTCAGCCGTTCCTTGCCACTCCGTGTGGTAAATGGCATATTGGCAAGTTTACGCTTCTCCTCCGACAATTTTATTTTAGGTTTTGGAGTCCTTTTTTTACTGATATTTGGTGTTTTGGATTTGACATGCTCTGTACTATGACATTGGGCATCAGCCTTGGCAGACGACGTTGCTGGCATTTCATCGTCTCGGCCATGACTAGTGGCAGCAGCTTCAGCACGAGGTGGAAGTGGATCTTGATCTTTCCCTAATTTTGGAACCTCAACATTTTTGTTCTCCATATTTTAATAGGCACAACTAAAAGGCACCTCAGGTAAACAATGGAGATGGATACTAGTATACAATTATGGACTGCCTGCCGAGTGCAGACACAGAGGTAGCCACAGCCGTGAACTACCGTACTGTACTGTGTCTGCTGCTAATATAGACTGGTTGATAAAGAGATGTCTATGTAACTATGTATGTATAAAGAAGAAAGAAAAAAAAACCACGGTTAGGTGGTATACAATTATGGACGGACTGCCTGCCGAGTGCAGACACAGAGGTAGCCACAGCCGTGAACTACCGTGCTGTACTGTGTCTGCTGCTAATATAGACTGGTTGATAAAGAGATGTCTATGTAACTATGTATGTATAAAGAAGAAAGAAAAAAAAACCACGGTTAGGTGGTATACAATTATGGACGGACTGCCTGCTGAGTGCAGACACAGAGGTAGCCACAGCCGTGAACTACCGTACTGTACTGTGTCTGCTGCTAATATAGACTGGTTGATAAAGAGATGTCTATGTAACTATGTATGTATAAAGAAGAAAGAAAAAAAAAACACGGTTAGGTGGTATACAATTATGGACGGACTGCCTGCCGAGTGCAGACACAGAGGTAGCCACAGCCGTGAACTACCGTACTGTACTGTGTCTGCTGCTAATATAGACTGGTTGATAAAGAGATGTCGTAGTAGTATGTATGTATAAAGAAGAAAAAAAAACCACGGTTAGGTGGTATACAATTATGGACGGACTGCCTGCCGAGTGCAGACACAGAGGTAGCCACAGCCGTGAACTACCGTACTGTGTCTGCTGCGACTGGATGATAAATGATATAAAAAATATATATATATCACTACTGCAGCCGGACAGGTATATATTATATATTATATAATGACGGACCTGCTGGACACTGTCTGTCAGCAGAATGAGTTTTATTTTTATAGAATAAAAAAAACAACAACACACAAGTGAAGTCACACGAAGAGTGTTTAACTTTTTCAGGCAATCACAATATAAGTATACTACTAACTATACTGGTGGTCAGTGTGGTCAGGTCACTGGTCAGTCACACTGGCAGTGGCACTCCTGCAGCAAAAGTGTGCACTGTTTAATTTTAATATAATATTATGTACTCCTGGCTCCTGCTATAACCTATAACTGGCACTGCAGTGCTCCCCAGTCTCCCCCACAATTATAAGCTGTGTGAGATGAGCAGTCAGACAGATATATAATATATATAGATGATGCAGCACACTGGGCTGAGCCTGAGCAGTGCACACAGATATGGTATGTGACTGAGTCACTGTGTGTATCGCTTTTTTCAGGCAGAGAACGGATATATTAAATAAACTGCACTGTCTGGTGGTCACTCACTATATAATATTATGTACTCCTGGCTCCTGCTATAACCTATAACTGGCACTGCAGTGCTCCCCAGTCTCCCCCACAATTATAAGCTGTGTGAGCTGAGCAGTCAGACAGATATATAATATATATAGATGATGCAGCACACTGGGCTGAGCCTGAGCAGTGCACACAGATATGGTATGTGACTGAGTCACTGTGTGTATCGCTTTTTTCAGGCAGAGAACGGATATATTAAATAAACTGCACTGTCTGGTGGTCACTCACTAGTAAACTCTCTGCACTCTCTACACTTCTACAGTACTCCTCCTAGTCCTAACTAAGCTCCAGTAAATCTCTCTCTCTTATAATCTAAATGGAGAGGACGCCAGCCACGTCCTCTCCCTATCAATCTCAATGCACGTGTGAAAATGGCGGCGACGCGCGGCTCCTTATATAGAATCCGAGTCTCGCGATAGAATCCGAGCCTCGCGAGAATCCGACAGCGTCATGATGACGTTCGGGCGCGCTCGGGTTAACCGAGCAAGGCGGGAAGATCCGAGTCGCTCGGATCCGTGTAAAAAAACATGAAGTTCGGGCGGGTTCGGATTCCGAGGAACTGAACCCGCTCATCTCTAGCGGGAGTGGCTCCTTTTTCTGTAATCATCGCACCTCAATCCCTCTTTCTTTCTTTCTATCTTCTGCTGGGCTGCAGCCAGATGCTTTGTTGGCTGCCGTGCACAGTCAGTTCTTCTGCATACCGGACCCCTGCAACTGCGATAGCTAGCGTGAACGACACCAGATAAGGTGGGAAGATGGGTGCCGCAGGCTACCCAATCACTGCAAGCCACAGTGATTGGGACGCGGCCACTGATGACACAGCGTGACAGCGTATCATGTGAGTGCTGCAGCGGCCACTGTATAGTAAACAGCTAAGCCGCTGAGCACAGGCAGCTATATACTGTTCTACAGTTAGTCACATAGCAGCCGCGGCCACCGGGGCTGTCAGAGGAGCGGAGGAGACCTGGAGAAGACTTTGCATCGTGGAGCAGCCGGGGTTGACCGTGACGCTTGGCACCCTGCTCAGTACCTCACTGCCACACTACCAGGGCAGGGCAGCCAATCGGGGACAAGGCGCATGTGATGCACTCCTATAACAAGTGCGCTGTGTGCAACACACACAGTGCATACACCTAGTTACGGCACTGCGGATTGGCATCTGCGGGAAAATTATTTTCCCACAGCCGTGGTTGTTTCTGACTGGTAGCATCAGATGCGACCGTGTCAGGGGAAACCCAGCCTGGTGTGGTTGTATCTGATGCGACCATGCCAGGTAAATGATTAAACAGGGAAGCCGTACGCAATATTTTCCATTAATTTTTGGAACCAGAACCATCTCAAAGAGCCCAGGGCTGTTTATGCTTGTGAGGAGGACCACATATCTTTTTATTTTTTACTGTTTTTTAACCATTTAATAACATTTACACAAGTAAGCCCTGCACAGAGAACCCGATTCAGTAAGAATGGCAAATTCTGTTTTTTAGCAGAATTTGTAATCCTTTTGCTCGCATGCTGGGGGCTGCCCATCGCAGGGCAAGGCCACCCAGCATGCTACCCACCACCTCCCCTCTGCGACCTTGCTGAAATTGCAGTAGCACCGCAATTTCATAGTGAACGCAGAAAGTAAGGAAGTCTCCTGACAGTGCAGCCTGGCTGCGACGGCAGGAGGGCCGCGGCTATCTTCTTGATCAGAGCGGCTGCGTGTGATCATGCCCACACCACGCACCCATTCGACTGCCGCTGCCCAGTTTCCCTACCACCACCCCCGCAAACTCTCCCTCACTGCCTAGGAAATGTAGCGTTGCCGCTCCCTTCCTGTCCCGCGAACGCCTCTTCCTGATTGACAGGCAGAGGCGTTTGCATTTACTGCGGGTGACCCCAGTAAATGGGGGCACAGGACAGGCCCTGTGCATGCGCCCGCATCATCATTGTATTTTTTGCGGTTGGATCGCCAGTTGCGATCCAACCTGAATAGGGTCCAGATCTCACTAATCTGCGCATGCTTCTCGAAACACACTGCTGAGGGGAATGTCTATTTAAAAAGTGTATTTTGCACAAGTCATGGGTGTGTTTGCAAACACTATTCTAGGTAAATGCCTATCTTTCAGTGTATTTGATCATGTATCCCTGCTGTTTTGAACTTCTATTTCAGCCACCAGTCTTGTGTTTTTACTTTGGTAAATTTCTGTCTTTTCAGAATTGCACAAACACATGTTTGCAAATTCAGGCACACACAGAGCTTAATAAATTAACCCTCAGTCTCTCTGACTGACACACTGATTTTTCATCAAAATATTGTTAAAATGGACATGAAAAAAGGTTGTCAAAGGACATATTAGTGTCCCATACCTCGCAATTGTCCTGATTTTTGTGGGACAGTTAGCAGTGTCCCGTGGTGGGGGGGGGGGGGGGGGGAGGGGGGGAGTTGGGAGGATCATGTCAGTCGCTGCTGAGCAGCAGTGAATAGACACTGTGCACATGCGCGCAGCATCTATTCACGGGAGTTAGAGGAAAAGGGTGCATACCAGCAGCTCACAGAGTCCAATGCCCCCTCAATTACAAAATTGGGAGGCATGGCTTGAATTCACGGCATCCCCACAAAGCCATGCCCCTTTCTCTAATGGTCACACCCCCTATGTGGCCACAGCTATGTCGCGTCAAGGTCCTGAATTCATAGGGAGCAATGTTGGGAGGTATGGTGTCCTCTACTCCCTCATCTAAGAAAAGTATTTCTGAAGCAGGTTACATTAGTTTCCACAGGGGTGTAGAGTGGATATTGATCCAGAGGCACCAACAGGCTAAAGCTTTAGGCTGTCCCAGGATGCATTGGGGCCTCCTCTATAACCCTGCCTCCAGGCACTGTGAGCTCAGTTTCAGTTGGTGTCTGCAGCAGCAGGTCACTTAACAGGTGGGCTGCACTGTGCAGCCCTGAAAAAGCTTTTTCTGACAAAAAATGTCTTCAAAACTGGGCTGTCAGAGCTGTATGTAATGGTGACACTTCAGTGTTGCAGCTCCATCACCTCCCAAGTGGCGTTGCATACTACCGCGGCCTGTTCCTGGATACTTGTGGAGGAGATGCTCTGGCTTTAAGCACACGGTTGCAGGCGCTCTCCTGGTTTGCATGGCTGCTACTGGAAGGATGTAAGAGGGTCCCCCAGGCGGAACTCGCCATTAAATCGCATTCCATCCGCGACCTAGGGAGACAGGTTGCGGCGCTGGCGTGGACACTGTCACTGAGCAGGGCAATAGCCCACCGGACGGGTGTACTAAGGCTCGTTAGTGCCTAGGGTGGAAGTCCGGCATAGGGGAGCTGACACTTGACCTGTAGCCTTTCCCCTGCCCAGGGCGACATCTACTGCAGATTTTCCCGCCCTGGAGCTGCCTCACACTCTTTTTCCCTCCCTGACTGAGATGCTGGGCGCCATCTTATAAGCATAGTTGCAGCTAGTCTCTGGGACTGCAGGGCAAGGTCTCCCTTGTAAAGCCACCTGTATACAGCGCTGTGACTTTACGAACACTTGAGTATTCAGTTAAGAAAAAGTGTATCTATTACAGAATATATTGTACGAGTATTCTGAAATATACCTCCGGTCTAGGACCGTGCTGTGTTTTATATATATATATATATATATATATATATATATAAAATCTGCACATAGGCACATATACTAGTCCAGTGCAGTTTTATTGTCATAATAATTATCTGCATTGCCTGCGACTGTGTGTGCCTGTATCTGCTGTGTAGTTTCACTTTCATGTTTCCCAGATATATCTATCACTATATTCTGTACCCTAAGGAACTAGGTGCATCAGGGTCATAAATATAGTGTCAGGAATCAGCATTCAGTGATGTCTCACGGGCGCGCTGGTGTGCAGGCCTCCGGAGGTCACGGCCCCAGTCTGCGGCTGTATGAGCATCCTGTCTGCGGAGCGCAGTACCCACTATTGTGGTGAACCCCTGAAGTCCATTCTGTGGGTGCCCTCCAGTGTACCGGCCATCTGTACAGCATGGGCGCCGCCATGACACTTGCGGTCAGCTGACCGAGAGCACCCAATCCTGCGCTGTTATTGCTCACATGATCCAAGTATCCAATGACGTCCGACCAGGGGGTATAAGTCCAGAGCATCGGCTCAGTCTCATTACCTTGGACAACGCGTCGCATTGCTGCATAGCGTCTCCTGGTTCCAGTTTCCAATCTCCAGTTTCCAGTTCCAGTCTTCAGTCTTCAATCTCCTGTTTCCAGCGATCTCCTATTTCTGGCATCTCCAAGTGATCTCCCGGTTCCAGTATTCCTGTGGAACTACAGGTCCCAGCATTTACTTCAGCTCCAACTTCTGCTACAGTTAGCCTCCACCTTTTGTAGTAAGAGACTTTCTTCAGGTGCTATTCATTATCTTTACCTGTGTATGGTTAACTTGCATTCAGCATTGTGCTATGGCATCTGGCACTTAATACAACCACTTCATATGTGTTTCAAGTTGTCTCCTGCTTAACCTTGCTTGTTTGTAGACTTTGCATTACAAACTGACTGTGTGGAGTATTGTTGCTGGTTTCTAAAACCAACTGTGCTATACTAGTTTCCAGACTAGTTCATTGCCTGTATTTCATTGCCTAATTACTGCACTGGTGACTGTTTATTCATCATTGTCAGCATTCCATGTACCATCCATCCCAAGTTATCATCTGCTTCAATTACTGTATATATTTCGTGAACATATAATAAACATCATTGCGCACATGCACAGGAATCTCTTACAGCCTCCTCAGTTTCTCCATCGCACCACCACTGACCCACTAGTGCCCCCTCCGGGGACAGACATAACCACAGATCTGACATATAGTGCATCACAGCATTTACCTATTACGTGTATTCTACTGTGTACTCAGTCACATAGTACCGGATTTATTAGCTGGTGTTGTGTACTGTGTCTACAGTCACATACTAACAGATTTATTTGCATGTATTGTACTCTGGCTTTACCGTACTAACAATGTCTAACAAGAAGGGCAGCAAGCATGTGGACGCTCCTGCATCATGCAGAGCATGCGCCAAAGATTTACCAGAGGGGGAAGCTGTGTATTATGGTCTATGTACTATGTATCATACATTTCCCAGTCAGTCCGCAACTGCTGTAGACAATCAGGAGCCACCCTGGGCTGCGTTCACAAACCTACTGCGTACTCTGGTGGAATGCCTTACGCCCCCTATGGGACCACCTGAGCCATTACAGCCACAAATTGTCTCTATGGTTAATCCGTCTTGGGTGGAAAATTTGTCTAACTATTTGCAGCAATTAATTCATTCCTTAGTCAGACAAAAATCTACTTCAGGTCACTCTAGTGTCTCTGGGTCATCTAAGCGGGCTGCTTCTTCCTCACAATCCATGAATTTCTCAGATGTTTCATCTGAAGAGGAGAGGGAGCATACTGTCCTGTCAGACACTGAATCAGGTGTTTCTGACGAGGGTTCTCCATTGCAAATTGATGTCCCTGCCCTTGTGGTTGCTATTAAGCAAATCCTACAAATCACTGATGATGAGGATTCCACTACTGCGGCTAAGAAAACTGATATGTTTAAATGGCAGACATCAGGCAGGAGCCCTGGTCTAATCCAGGGAAGAAATGACCTCTGTCTAAACAGGCCTTGGCACGCTATCCTCTCCCTGCAGAGTTCTGTAACGAAAATTCACCGCCGGTGGATTCTCAGGTCACCCGCCTAGTGGCGTCGTCCACTCTGCCTGTCACTTCGTTGAAGGAACCGACAGTGTGGAGGGATGCCTGAAATCTATTTACTCCCAAACAGGTGCTGTACATAGAGCCACTATTATGGCCTCTTGGGCTGCAAAAGGAATTGAAGCATGGGTTCAGGCATTAGAGGAAGAGCTGCCAGACGATATATATCTGACAATGCCAGACAATACCTGTCTCACATTACCACCACCACCTGTTACATTTAGGAGGCGTCCTCTGAGGCGAGTGTGTTGGCAGCCAAAGCGTCGACTACGTCTGTCCTGGCTCGCCGTATTCTGTCGTTGAGGTCATGGAAGGTGGACCTAAACTCCAAAAACACCTTGGAGGTACTCCCCTTTAAGAGGGACATTTTGTTTGGGGAAGACCTAAATAAAATTTTGTCTGAATTGGTGGCTGCTAAGACTGCCTTTTTCCCAAATACTAATACTTCTGCACAGAAGGCTAAAGGTACCACTTTTCATTCCTTTCGGCCTCAAGGGAAACCAAAAGGTCAGGCATACCCGAGTCAATCTTGTGCTCCCAAAACCACTAAGCACAAGACAAAGCAGTCCTGGGAGGCCCGTCAGCCTTCTTCTAAACAATCAAGACAAGCCTGATGCATGACGGGGCGGGCCTCCCCCAGGGTGGGAGGCCGGCTTCTGCCGTTCACCCAGGTCTGGTTAATGACCACTTTAGGTGCATGGGTGTGAGATGTTGTCTCTCACAGGTAAGACGTCTCCTTCAAGAGACGTCCCCCTCGCCAGTTTTACACCACGGTTATCCCTTTGGATCTGTTAAAGATTCAAGCTTTGCAAAAGGTTGTGAGTTCTCTCCTGAATACAGGAGTGGTAGTGCTGGTTCCTCTGGCCCAGGAAGGCAGAGGTTACAACTCGATCCTTTTTCTAGTTCCAAAACTCAATGGGTCTTTCCGGCCTATACTCAATCTCAAATCACTGAACAAGTTTGTGAGAGTGTCCAAGTTCCGTATGGAAACACTGCGCTCAATTATACTGACTATGGAACCCGGAGGATATATGGTATCGGTGGATATACAGGATGTGTACCTGCATATACCTATTGCCATGTCACATCAGCAGTATCTGCAGTTTGCTATTGGCAACCTCAACTATCAGTTCCAGGCTCTGCCATTTGGACTGGCTACGACTCCTCGGATCTTCAAAAAGGTCATTGCCATAATGACAGCCCATCTTCATCGCCAGGGAGTCAGGATCCTGCCGTATCTGGACGACTTGCTGATTATGGCAAACTCCCACTATGTCCTCCTCAGTCATTAACAACTGAGGGTAAGCTTCCTACAAGCCCATGGGTGGCTCATCAATTGGAAGAAATCCTCACTGGTCCCAGCTCAGAGCACAGTGAACCTGGGGGCACTCCTGGACACACACAGTCAATGACTATATTTCTGTTTCCAGAAAAAGTCCTGAGACTTCAAGACAGGGTAAGATGCTTCCTTTGTCGCCCCAGAGTGTTGATACACTCGGTGATGCAAGTACTTGGCCTGATGGTGTCGGAATTTGACATGGTAGAGTACGCTCAATTTCATTCTCGCCCTCAGCAGTGGTTAACCCTTTAAAAAGTGGGACGGCCTACTTCATCGGATCAGATCTCACATGATTACTTTGACTCTGGAGGTTCACCTTTCACTGACCTGGTGGGTGGCTACAGGACCAGCAGTTGAGCAGGTGCTGTCCCTTCTTGATCCCCGACTGGGTTCTTCTGACAACGGTTGCCAGTCTGAGGGGATGGGGTGCTGTGTTGTAGCAACACTATTTTCAGGGTTGCTGGACCAAGGAGGAGTCACTCCTCCCAATAAACATTCTGGAGATGTGGGCGGTGTTCAATGCATTGACTCTCACCATGCCTCTGGTACAGAACAGGCCGGTTCAAGTATGGTCAGACAATGGTGGCATACATAAACCATCAAGGTGGCACTCGAAGCCGCATGGCTATGATGGAAGTGTCAAAAATCCTTTGTTGGGCGGAACGCCATCTGCCAGCAATACCGGCAGTGTTCATTCCGGGCGTCCTAAACTGGGAAGCGTACTTCCTCAGCCGCCAGGACGTGCACGCCAGAGAATGGAGCCTTCATCTAGAAGTCTTTCAACTCCTAGTGGTCAAGTGGGGCCTACCAGACATAGACTTGATGGTGTCTCGACACAATCACAAGGTTCAGGTCTTTGGATCAAGGACCAGGGATCCTCAAGCAGCGTTTGTGGACGCACTGACAATTCCATGGAAATTTTAGCTGCCTTACGTGTTTCCTCCAGTGTCACTCCTGCCCAGGGTCCTGCGGAAGTTCAAACAAAAACCAGGATTTCTACTTCTAGTCGCTCCAGCGTGGCCCAGGCAGCATTAGTTCTCAGACCTGCAGTGTCTATCGACAAAGCGTCCTCTTCTAATTCCTTAGCGCCCAGACCTCCTCATAGGAGGGCCCTTGTCTTTATCCATACCTTGCCAGGCTGGCTTTGATGGCGTGGCTCTTGAGGCATCACTCCTGAGAGCCAAAGGATTCTCTGAGGCGGTCATCCAAACTATGTTAAAAGTTTGCAAACCGGCATCTGCTCAGATTTACTACAGGGTCTGGAATTCTTACTTCACCTGGTGTGCTGATAAGAATTCTGATCAATCGGGAAAAGTTAGCAGATGTGCACACCTCTGGGATAAAGTAAATCAGTCAAAATAAAGGTATATGATTCAGAGAGATCAAACCATCAAGTTCATCAATTGGGCCCGAGATCTTCAATATATTGTTCTCCTTTTGGAGATGTGACCTCTTAATAAATTCTTCGGTCCACACTCATCCACATAGAAAAGAACAAAAGAGCGTATATGCTGAAGTACAGTTATAAAAATAATTTATTCACAGTCCAATCAATAAAACATCCACAAATTTCAGTCAGTATATATAAAATCCACCAATAAAGTGCCAATGTGCATACCGGATAGTGTGGGGTGTTCAGAATGCCCACCCAAAACAGCGTGATGATATAAAACAGCTCCTTCCTGGGTTCAGGATACTGCAGTAACACTGGAATGGGACGTCTTAATCCTCAACACTAGAAGACTGGTAAATCAATCTGGCCACCAACGTGTTTCTGCTCCCCAGGAGCCTTTATCAAGGTGTGTGGTAGACTGTGGTTATTACCTCTATATACTCTTACATGTGACCTGATTGGTCCAGACCAGACCGATCTTAACTAGGTTCCTTTTACCTTCTATTTAACTTCTTTTATATCCATAGGCACACATCATTTATACATTACATATCTCCACAATTACAAATAAACATATTCCAGCCATAAAGCACATAATAGTCAAGCGTGCGTTCCATTGGTCCCGCTGGTGGAACACACGCTATTTCTGGGTCTCGCATAACACATGGTATGCAGCATACTTTAGGTTAGTGAGCCGCAATGATAAGGACTTCCCCAGCTCTTGGTATGCACAAGACTCTTCCAATTCTTAAAACCGGAAGTGTGGGTCATGTCCGGTTAATGGAATGCATTCCCTCAGACCTCACAGCAGTATTATACAATCACAATTAAGATGTGACAAACTCATGCAAAAAACAGGTCCACAAAAACAACCCATATCAAAATTGACAAAATTTACAAGAATCGAGGGGCACATCAATCCTTGGTGGTTATTACCGCCGGAAGTGCGGCTTTACTTCCAGTAAATGAACCGCATCCAGTTGGTCCCAGCACTTAAAGTGCACAATGGTATAGGGTTACGAAATTTAAAGGAAACAATACATAGAGTGAAACATAATACAATAAATATGTCTAAAATTATGTATATATATATATATATATATATATATATATATATGCAACATCGGATAGGCACTCACCCTTCCCTGTAAATGGAGCCCCAGTACCTTTTGGAAACTGTTATACATACGGCATTTCCTAGCATTCTTATTTGTTCACCTTGACAAAGGGGTATTAGCACCCCAAAACGTTGGATGGTACTTTTTTGCACTAAAATGGATTAAACACCGCTTGTTTTGAATATCCATGAGTCTGTCCCTGAGTGCCACTGCATGCTAGGAAATGCCGTATATATATATATATATATATATATATATATATTATAAAACAATTATATATATCAAATTCATCATGTGACAGCAGCATCTTTTACATTTTTAAATGTAACTGTTAAGAATACCAAAAAATCAACTATAAGAACCACTTAAGCTCAAAATCTAAATTTAAACCTTTAGGAGCTAAAGTACCCATATCATATATCCATTTAATTTCTACTTGAGCAAACCTTTCTTCTATTATTCTTCCTCCAATGGCTTTGTACAACACTAATTCCAACACATTTTTGATTCCAGAACAACTCCTATTATGAATTTCTTTAATATGGTTGGAAACGGAATGATTTTCATACTCATTATTAATATTATGTGTATGTTCTACCCATCTGTCTTTTAATGATCTCGAAGTTCTACCAATATATTGTAATAACACATACACTCAACCAAATAAATACAATTCTTTGTATTACAGGTTATGAAATCCATAATTTTAGATGATTTCCCTGTAACAGTGGAGGTGAAATTCTCTATTTTACTTGGTTGGAAAATATGGCATTTACACATCTCACATAATCCACATCTAGGGAAACCTTTGGTCTTTATACGACTCGACCGTTTCGGTGGTATTGCACTCTTTACTCATTTCTGTTTTAAATTGGGTGCTCTTCTATAAATTTCGGATGGTCATGTAAAATAGTCTTCAAAATGTGATCTCTCGATAATAGATGCCAGTGCTTTTTCACTATTTTTTCCATTTCCTGATATTGTGTATTATATTATGTAATAAAGGGAAGAACTACTGTATTTGATTTTCATTATCTTTATCCTTTGGTACAAGTAGAACATTTCTGTCTACTTCTTAAAACTCAGTAATGTGTTGGTCTATGGTTTTCTCTTCATATCCTTTTACCAAAAAATTTTCTTTTAATTCTTTTGCTTGTTCTTTATATAATACCACATTGGTACAGTTACGCCTAATCCTTTTAATTTGTCCTTTTGGTACATTTTTTTATCCAATTAGGATGATGATTACTGTTATTAGGTATATACTAGTTACTATCTACAGGTTTGAAGAATGTTTTGGTCTGTAGGTTTCCAATGTTAATATTGAATATAAACAAATTGAATTTTGTGTTTGTAAAAATGTATGCATGTGAATGAAGCTACACAGGTGCAGCTAGTAATCTAATTATCTAGCCTTTATAAGGATGCTAAGTGCCATGAAGTGTCACCTTTGATAAAGCTGCTGATAGACAGCGAAACGCGGCAGGTGTCCCCCCCCCTTTCATTTGGTCAGTGGACTACAAGACAACTTTACCAATTCTTGAAACAGGACACACGTGGAATTTCAAACCTAAATGGTCAAGTCTGGATGGTTAGAGGGACACCATAAAAATTGCGCTGAATTCCGTTGCATCATCTCGGACCAACGCTAATTGGAACTTAACCCCGAAAAATACCTCTGGATTGGTAAATATATCCTCGTTACTGCTCACCTGTTGCCTATTAGTGGACTAAATCCTGATGTGATCACGGACAGTAATCTTGTCCATCTACTAGGTCCACTTAAATCAGACAATACAGATATCTTTTCAAAGAAGGGGGAACAAAGACTTATGCTGCACTTATTTGATATGTATGTCTTTTTAATTGCATAGGTATCATATTTTAATTGTGTTTATTAAAAGTGGTATTACATTTTAATTTAGCACACTGTGTGGCTTGTATATATTTATGTTTATTTAAAGATATATGTAATTCCTATTTCAAATTACTATCCAAGTGCTGTTTTTTTACACATTTATCCTTTACGCTTGGGGAGAGCTGTCCACCTCCCATTACAGAAGTTTAGAAAATCAGCCCTGGTGGCGCTTGCTTTTTGTTAATTCTTACTAAAGTTACCAACCTTCCATTGTTAATATACAGGGTTAAAGCCCAAAAAAATATTTCAGTTTTACTTATATTAAAAGTTATATTAATATTAAACTCATTATGATTTAATCCTTCGCAGAACAGTTCTAAATCTATCTTCTCCCCTTCCCAGATAAAAATGTCATCAATAAAACGGTACCACAATTTTACATTCTATAAAAAGCTATTATTATTCCAAATATGCTGTTCCTCCCATAAGCCCATAAAAATGTTTGCATATGAAGGGGCAAAATGTGTGCCCATAGCGGTTCCTTTTATTTGTTTATAAAATTCCCCATTAAACCAAAACACATTATTATTTCAAATAAAACCAATACTTTTTAAAATAAAGGGTATTTTTTATTTTCAACATCCCCCTTTCGCAGACAATGTTAGATAGCCTGTATTCCTTTTAAATGTTCAATTACAGTATATAGACTACTAACGTCTGCTGTCCCTAAAAATAAATTGTCATGCCATTTTACGTGTGATAGTTTTTCTAAAATATCCATAGTATCTTTAATATATGCCCTAATCTTTAAAACCTCTGGCAGTAAATGATAATCAATAAAATGTGACAAATTTGCAGTTATTGAGTTCTTCCCAGCCACTATAGGCCTTCCGGGGAAGGGAAGGGGGGGGGTCCTGAGAATCTTTATGGATTTTCGGTAAAATATAAAGAACCGGAATGCTCGGATCCTTTATTTTCATATAGTTCTCTTCCTTTTCAGAGATTACACCCTGTAATCTATAGTTACTCAATAAGTCTTCATATCCTTTTCTATTTTTTCACTAGGATTACTTCTTAGTAACATGTAAGTTTCTTTGTCATTCAGTTGTCATTTTACTTCCATATTATATTTTTTACTATCCATCACAACGACCCCCCCCCCCCTCCTTTTATCTGCTGGTTTTATAACAATATTATCATTTAAACTGTTTATGGCTTCCCTCTCTTTCTTAGTCACATTCTGGCATTTGACGCCCTTTTGTAGCATTTCCTCTAAATCCAGTGTGACCACTTTGTTAAAACTTTCAATAAAACAACCTCTATTAAAAGTTGGATTAAAAGTTTATATCTGTTGAAAAGGATCTCTCATTGTAGTGGTCTCCCCCTTTTGAGTTAGAAAATATTTCTTTAAAGATAACTTTCTTACAAACTTCTGGATATCTAGGTATGTTTCAAATGTATTTAACTTATTATCTGGGGCAAAGATCCTTTTCAAGTATTCCTTTTTCCACAGTTGTCAATTGATGTTTACTTAAATATTTTTTTTTTAAATTTTATCCTTTTTCTTGATTTAATGTGCCTCTCTTTCTGTTCTCTATCTAATCTCTCTTTTCTCCTTTTCTCTCTTTTTTTTCTACACCCTTCCCTCTTTTTTCTCCCTTTTTGGGTTGTCGTCTAAAAACTAAAACCTTCTCGATCATCTCCTCGTCTAAAAACTAAAACCTTCTCGACCATCTTCTGCTCCTTCCTAAAAAATCTTCATCGTTAAAATTACAGAATCTGTTTTCATTTGGATTCACAAAATTCCCTCGATCTTGATTTGTATGCCACTCATCTTTTACATAAAACATATTTCTATTTTCTTTTATTTCTATTCCACCTTCTATCTACTTGTGGTCTCCGTTCATTGGTATAGTTCCTACTATCTGGTTGTTCCCTTCTTACCCTCTCAAATTGTGAGGGATAACGTTTCCTTCTACCTCTAACTTCAGTAAACCCCCTTTAATGGTATTGGGATGTTCTTGGACTTCTCCATGGTATGACTTCTTTGCACTCACACGGAGTATCTTCTCTCCATTCCTGCTCCTCATCTGTTGGTTTACTGTCTCTTTCATTCATCAAATCATCTTTTTCTTTAATATCCCTATTATATTTTCCTTTTTTTTCCATAAAATCACGTCCTTTTCCCTTTTTTATATTCCTCTGAATCTCTATGGGGATTTAATACTGCGGTAAGTTTGTCCACTTGCTGTTCCAAATGGATTAAATTATTCTTTCTCTCTTCTATTATCAAACTTATTAGCAACAGTGAACAATCCTTTAAAATCTTATCCCATTTCAAATAAAATTCCTCACTTTCATTATCTGAAGAAGGTTTTTTTTATCTATTTTAAACCCCATGGAATTAATTTTTCCACAGTATATTTCTCCAGTGTGGCGGTTTCCCACCACACCTTACTTTCTTTTAATAGAATATATTCTAATTTCTTCATTGTTAATTCTATCTTGTCTCTATTTATCTCATTTTGTTAATTTTCTCTATCATGCCTGGACTCACCGTTACTTTCAAACACTGAATCTATTAGTAATTTCCTGTGATCTCTATATCCCAACATGATGCTGCTGGTTTTCTAAAATGCCAAACACAACAATATACAGAAAAAAACTGAAAACTGCACTTCAAAACAGTTATGAAGAATTATGATGCATACATATTAGGAACTTCCAGAATTCTGGCTTTTCTGCAAAGAGGCCTGGGCTTAGGCCTTCGTCTGGCCTCCCTCAAGGTTCACATATCTGCCTTGACGGCATGGTTTCAGATAAAAATTACGTCTATACCTGACGTTCATACATTCACTCAGGGTGTTTTATGGATTCAGCCTCCCTATGTTCCTCCTGTGGCTCCATGGGATCTGTCTGTTGCCCTGCAGGAGTCTTCATTTGAACCTATTGAGATGGTGGCCCTTAAATGGCTCACAGCCAAGGTCTTGTTTTTACTGGCTATTGCCTCTGCAATAAGGGTGTTGGACTTAGGCGCATTGTCCAGTCGTCCACCCTTTCTAATATTTCATTGTGAACGGGCAGCTCTTAGAACTTGCCCAGGTTATTTACCTAAGGTGGTGTCATCTTTTCACCTTAACCAAGAGATTGTGGTTCCGGCCTTTATCTCTTCTGATTTGTCCTCCAAAGAGTGGTCTTTGGATGTGGTACGGACTCTCCATATATATGTGGAGAGGACTGCCTCTATCAGGAGGTCAGATTCCCTTTTTGTTTTCACAAATGTGGCTGGCCTGCGAATAAGGAAACCTTGGCCAGATGGATTAGAATGGTGATTGCACAAGCTTATGTGCAGGCTGGTCTCCCAGCTCCTGCTGCTAATAATGCCCATTCTACTCAGTCTGTTGGACCGGCCTGCCGTGATGCGTCCACAGAACAATTGTGCAAGGCAGCTACATGGTTCTCTGTGAACACGTTTATTAGGTTCTATGCCTTTGATACTTCCACCTCCCAGGATGCTTCCTTTGGACGCCGGGCTCTCATACCTGCTAAGGCACGTCCCCTCCCTTGAGGAACTGCTTTTGGACATCCCCGATATTTCCCTGTGGAAACCAATGTAACCTGCTGCAGAAAAGGAGAGTTATGGTAGACTTACCATTGTTAACTCTTTCTGTGAGGTACATTGGGTTCCACAGGACGCCCACCCTGACGCACCTAGCTTCTATGGGTTTGTATGGCATTATCCACTGGTCCTTTCTCCTGTTATAAGAGTGTGGTTCTATGTGATTAACATCTACCTTCTATCTTACCTGCTCCTGAATTGGAATAGTTAACGAAACTGGGCTCACAGTGCCTGGAGTCGGGGTTATAGAGGAGGCCCCAATGCATCCTGGGACAGCCTAAAGTATTAGCCTGTTGGTGCCTCTGGATCAAGATCCACTTTACACCCCGATGTTTCCCTGTGTAATCCAATGTACCTCGCAGAGAATCAACAATGGTAAGTCTACCATAACTCTCCTTTTTCTGAGGTATGATGTTAACACTAAAAAGAAATTAATACATACTCACAGAGATGCCAGCTCAGCGGCAGACACAACGTTCCCTGATATTGCCTTTAGTAGACAAACACATTTGAAAACTCATTCTCTGAATAAGGGATATATGACTACTGGCTCATCTTTCTCTTCCTAATAATTCCCACACTACTGAATAGGAATCCTAATACCAAATCGCAAGGGTGGCTCTAGCTGCCGGGACACATCCGCCTAACCTATATTTCTTAAATTGGGCTTTGTGTGACCATGTGTATCATATGATGTGTATATAATTTCTGAGGATGTGTGTCGGCCCCTGTCATGGGTTTTGGTTCTGTATCTCCTTTGTGTTTTTGATCTGATTTTGGTTTTGCCAAAACTGCCCTTCTGTGTTTTGGTTTTGGATCAGTTTTTTTCTTCAAAAAAAATCATAAAAACAGTTAAAATCACAGAATGTGGCCCTATTTTTGTCCCTACTGTTTTATTAACCTCAATAACATTCATTTCCAGTCATTTTACAGTCAATTTTGACAACCTCACAGCTCACAATATTGTTTTAATCCGGGACTGACATTTTTGTGGCTGAAGTGCTTGCTTTGTTTGGGCCCCCACAAAAAAATGTTTTTGGAAGGACTACCTACGATCACTAATGAGGAGGTTGATAATGAGGGAGTTAATTACATTATAATCTTGTAAAATAATATTTCATGAACTCACCTCAAATGACGTAACATGAAGGACGTGCCTAGATGGCTAACATCCCTGCATCTACTAACTTTGGCCTCAAAAATCGATCAGATTCCTTTACAAACATTGTCAGAATTTGAGTAAAAATAATCCCAAGAGGTTGCCTTTTTTGTCTTATGCCCAGGCATAACAATTGCTTTCTTTTTAACATGGGCAAGAACTGCAGCCACTGGTGGCTGACTTACACAGACAACAGCATTAATATCCTCAGTGTCAGATACAGGTTGAGTATCCCATATCCAAATATTCCGAAATACGGAATATTCCGAAATACGGACTTTTTTGAGTGAGACTGAGATAGTGAAACTTTTGTTTTTTGATGGCTCAATGTACACAAACTTTGTTTAATACTCAAAGTTATTAAAAATATTGTATTAAATGACCTTCAGGCTGTGTGTATAAGGTGTATATGAAACATAAATGATTTGTGTGAATGTACAAACACTTTGTTTAATGCACAAAGTTATAAAAAATATTGGCTAAAATGACCTTCAGGCTGTGTGTATAAGGTGTATATGTGACATAAATGCATTCTGTGCTTAGATTTAGGTCCCATCACCATAATATCTCATTATGGTATGCAATTATTCCAAAATACGGAAAAATCCCATATCCAAAATTCCTCTGGTCCCAAGCATTTTGGATAAGGGATACTCAACCTGTAGTAGTACTACACACATAACCCCGTCATCCTGTTCCACTTCCACACATAAATCTTCAATTTATGCCCTCATCACTATCTTTACTTGTACTGCTCCCCGGATGTACAGATTGTGTAGAAATCTGGGAAGGAAGTGATAGAGGCTTCTCTATGAGGACAGTGTGAGAAATGTCAGACTCACACATAGCTAATGTAGACACCCCTAAACGTCCCGCACAGTTTGTGCTACTGCCTTAGTGATTTAAAATTTTTTGACACCTCTGCTAGACTGTGAGTGAAAAATTCTTGCATTATCATGAGAGGCAGAAGGAGACTGATAGTTGCAGAACCCCCACTCATAACTGCCAAGGCTTGAGCCTTTCCTTGCTACTGTGTGTGGTGAATGGCGTGTTGTCAATTTTATGTTTCTCTGCAGCTAACTTTCCTTTTGATGTTTTTTCTTTACCACTGAAAAAATTATATAGCTTTTGTGTTTTAAATGCCCTGACTTAAGCCCTCTATGCCCTTGGGCATTTGCCTTAGTAGATGACGTTGACAGACTTATATCATCATTACTGGTGGCGACATATCCAGCAATAGTATGTGGTTCCTGCTCTCCTCTCAATTAATCATCCTTCATATCAACAAATACGAACAAATGGGGTACAGCACATACAGCACACACCATAATTTGTACATTTATTTTTCAACATTGTGTTATGTGGATTACGGTGTTCTAAGGGCTACCAGGTGGTTCTTGGTGATGCTCATGCAATTACCCTTGCCCAGCAGTCTTTTCGCCTCCTGCAATGCTAGGCTTCACCTTTAGCAACCGCCTTTCCAGGGTGAATTTGGTCCACCCCGTACTCAGATGCCCCCAGGTCTTATGTAAGGACAAGGTGACTATTGGAGGCTGGGTAACAGTAAAAGCAGTATGGTGAGACGTTCACTGTACACAATCTTGATAACACTGTTCAATGCACAGAGATTATAAACAAATGCACGTGAGTGCAACAATGCACAGGTTGGAATAATAATTAACACACACTGTATGTAAATGCAACAATGCACAGGGTGATTTAAGCAACCAAACTGTATATAAATGCAGCAATGCACAAGGTGATATACAGTGCCTTGCTAAAGTAATCACCCCCCTTTCAATTTTTCATGTTTTGTTGCCTCACAACCTGGAATTAAAATGGATTGCTTGAAAGTTTGCATCATTTCATTCACAGAACATACCTACAACTTTGAAGATGTTTTTTTTTATTGTGAAGCAAACAACAAATAGGACAAAATAACAAAACTTCAGCGTGCATAACTATTTACCCCTCTAAAGTCAGTACTTTGTAGAGCCACCTTTTGAGGCAATTACAGCGGCAAGTCACTTTGGATAAGTCTCTATGAGCTTGCCACATCTTGCTACTGGGAGTTTGGCCCATTCCTCAAGGAAAAACTGCTCCAGCTCCTTCATGTTGGATGGTTTCCGCTTGTGAACAGCAATCTTCAAGCCTGACCACAGATTCTCAATTGGATTGCGATCTGGGCTTTGACTAGGCCATTCCAACACATTTAAATGTTTCCCCTTAAACCACTCAAGTGTATCTTTAGCAGTATTCTTCGGGTCATTGTCCTGCTGGAAGGTGAACCTTCGTCACAGTCTTAAATCACAGGCAGACTAAAACAGGTTTTGCTCAAGAATATCCCTGTATTTAGCACCATCCATCTTTCCCTCGACTCAAAACTGTTTCCCAGTCCCTGCCGCCGAAAAACATCCCCACACCATGATGCTGTCACCACAATGTTTCACTGTGGGGATTGGGGTGATGGGATGCGTTGGGTTTGCACTAGTGATGAGCGGGTTCGGTTTCTCGGAAACCGAACCCCCCCGAACTTCACCCTTTTTACACGGGTCCGAGCCATACTCGGATTCTCCCATATGGCTCGGGTAACCCGAGCGCGCCCGAACGTCATCATCCCGCTGTCGGATTCTCGCGAGATTCGGATTCTATATAAGCAGCCGTGCGTCGCCACCATTTTCACTCGTGCATTGGAAATGTTAGGGAGAGGACGTGGCTGGGGTCCTCTCCATTTATGTTGAACTTGATTGTGCATTATTGCTTAATTGTGGGGAGGACTGGGGAGCAGCTGTATAATATAGGAGGAGTACAGTGCAGAGTTTTGCTGATCAGTGACCACCAGTTATCCGTTCTCTGCCTGAAAAATAACGCTCCATATCTGTGCTCAGTGTGCTGCATATATCTGTACACACACTGCTTAATTGTGGGGACTGGGGAGCAGCTGTATTATATAGCAGGAGTACAGTGCAGAGTTTTGCTGACAGTGACCACCAGTATATGTTGTCTGCCTGAAAAAAAACGCTCCATATCTGTGCTCAGTGTGCTGCATATATATCTGTGCTCACACTGCTTAATTGTGGGGACTGGGTAGCAGCTGTATATTATATAGCAGGAGTACAGTGCAGAGTTTTGCTGACAGTGACCACCAGTATACGTTGTGTGCCTGAAAAACACTCCATATCTGTGCTCAGTGTGCTGCTTTATTGTGGGGACTGGGGACCACCAGTATAATTAATATTATATAGGAGGAGTACAGTGCAGAGTTTGCTGACCAGTGACCACCAGTATATAATATATAGCAGTACGGTACGGAAGGCCACTGCTGTACCTACCTCTGTGTCGTCATTAAGTATACTATCCATCTACATTCTATACCTGTGGTGCATTTTAGTTTTGCAGTTTGCTGACACAGTGACCACCAGTATACTATATATAGCAGTACGGTACGGAAGGCCACTGCTGTACCTACCTCTGTGTCATCATTAAGTGTACTATCCATCTACATTCTATACCTGTGGTGCATTTTAGTTTTGCAGTTTGCTGACACAGTGACCACCAGTATCTATATATAGCAGTACGGTACGGAAGGCCACTGCTGTACCTACCTCTGTGTTATCATTAAGTGTACTATCCATCTACATTCTATACCTGTGGTGCATTTTAGTTTTGCAGTTTGCTGACACAGTGACCACCAGTATACTATATATAGCAGTACGGTACGGAAGGCCACTGCTGTACCTACCTCTGTGTCGTCATTAAGTGTACTATCCATCTACATTCTATACCTGTGGTGCATTTTAGTTTTTCAGTTTGCTGACACAGTGGCCACCAGTATACTATATATAGCAGTACGGTACGGAAGGCCACTGCTGTACCTACCTCTGTGTCGTCATTAAGTATACTATCCATCTACATTCTATACCTGTGGTGCATTTTAGTTGTGCGCAGTATATATAGTAGTAGGCCATTGCTATTGATACTGGCATATAATTCCACACATTAAACAATGGAGAACAAAAATGTGGAGGTTAAAAAAATAGGGAAAGATCAAGATCCACTTCCACCTCGTGCTGAAGCTGCTGCCACTAGTCATGGCCGAGACGATGAAATGCCATCAACTTCGTCTGCCAAGGCCGATGCCCAATGTCATAGTAGAGAGCAAGTAAAATCCAAAAAACAAAAGTTCAGTAAAATGACCGAAAAATCAAAATTAAAAGCGTCTGAGGAGAAGCGTAAACTTGCCAATATGCCATTTACGACACGGAGTGGCAAGGAACGGCTGAGGCCCTGGCCTATGTTCATGGCTAGTGGTTCAGCTTCACATGAGGATGGAAGCAATCATCCTCTCGCTAGAAAAATTAAAAGACTTAAGCTGGCAAAAGCACAGCAAAGAACTGTGCGTTCTTCTAAATCACAAATACCCAAGGAGAGTCCAATTGTGTCGGTTGCGATGCCTGACCTTCCCAACAATGGACGGGAAGAGCTTGCGCCTTCCACCATGTGCACGCCCCCTGCAAGTGCTGGAAGGAGCACCCGCAGTCCAGTTCCTGATAGTCAAATTGAAGATGTCACTGTTGAAGTACACCAGGATGAGGATATGGGTGTTGCTGGCGCTGGGGAGGAAATTGACAAGGAGGATTCTGATGGTGAGGTGGTTTGTTTAAGTCAGGCACCCGGGGAGACACCTGTTGTCCGTGGGACGAATATGGCCATTGACATGCCTGGTCAAAATACAAAAAAAATCAGCTCTTCGGTGTAGAATTATTTCAATACAAATGCGGACATCAGGTGTCAAGCCGTGTGTTGCCTTTGTCAAGCTGTAATAAGTAGGGGTAAGGACGTTAACCACCTCGGAACATCCTCCCTTATACGTCACCTGCAGCGCATTCATCATAAGTCAGTGACAAGTTCAAAAACTTTGGGTTACAGCGGAAGCAGTCCACTGACCACTAAATCCCTTCCTCCTGTAACCAAGCTCCTGCAAACCACACCACCAACTCCCTCAGTGTCAATTTCCTCCTTACCCAGGAAAGCCAATAGTCCTGCAGGCCATGTTACTGGCAAGTCTGACGAGTCCTCTCCTGCCTGGGATTCCTCCGATGCATCCTTGAGTGTAACACCTACTGCTGCTGGCGCTGCTGTTGTAGCTGCTGGGAGTCGATCGTCATCCCAGAGGGGAAGTCGGAAGACCACTTGTACTACTTCCAGTAAGCAATTGACTTCAACAGTCCTTTGCGAGGAAGATGAAATATCACAGCAGTCATCCTGCTGCAAAGCAGATAACTCAGGCCTTGGCAGCCTGGGTGGTGAGAAACGTGGTTCAGGTATCCACCGTTAATTCAGAGGCAACTAGAGACTTGATTGAGGTACTGTGTCCCCGGTACCAAATACCATCTCGGTTCCATTTCTCTAGGCAGGCGTTACCGAAAATGTACACAGACCTCAGAAAAAGACTCACCAGTGTCCTAAAAAATGCAGTTGTACCCAGTGTCCACTTAACCACGAACATGTGGACAAGTGGAGCAGGGCAGACTCAGGACTATATGACTGTGACAGCCCACTGGGTAGATGTATTGCCTCCCGCAGCAAGAACATCAGCGGCGGCACCAGTAGCAGCATCTCGCAAACGCCAACTCGTTCCTAGGCAGGCTACGCTTTGTATCACCGCTTTCCAGAAGAGGCACACAGCTGACAACCTCTTACGGAAACTGAGGAAGATCATCGCAGAATGACTTACCCCAATTGGACTCTCCTGGGGATTTGTGACATCGGACAACGCCAGCAATATTGTGCGTGCATTACATCTGGGCAAATTCCAGCACGTCCCATGTTTTGCACATACATTGAATTTGGTGGTGCAGAATTATTTAAAAAACGACAGGGGCGTGCAAGAGATGCTGTCGGTGGCCTGAAGAATTGCGGGCCACTTTCGGCATTCAGCCACCGCGTACACAAGACTGGAGTACCACCAAACAATCCTAAACCTGCCCTGCCATCATCTGAAGCAAGAGGTGGTAACGAGGTGGAATTCAACCCTCTATATGCTTCAGAGGATGGAGGAGAAGCAAAAGGCCATTGAAGCCTATACATCTGGCCACGATATAGGCAAAGGAGGGGGAATGCACCTGACTCAAGCACAGTGGAGAATGATTTCAACGTTGTGCAAGGTTCTGCAACCCTTTGAACTTGCCACACGTGAAGTCAATTCAGACACTGCCAGCCTGAGTCAGGTCATTCCCCTCATCAGGCTTTTGCAGAAGAAGCTGGAGACATTGAAGGAGGAGCTAAAACAGAGCGATTCCGCTAGGCATGTGGGACTTGTGGATGGAGCCCTTAATTCGCTTAACCAGGATTCACGGGTGGTCAATCTGTGGAAATCAGAGCACTACATTTTGGCCACCGTGCTTGAGCCTAGATTTAAAACCTACGTTGTATCTCTCTTTCCGGCAGACACAAGTCTGCAGAGGTTCAAAGACCTGCTGGTGAGAAAATTGTCAAGTCAAGCGGAACGTGACCCGTCAACATCTCCTCCTTCACATTCTCCCGCAACTGGGGGTGCGAGGAAAAGGCTAAGAATTACGAGCCCACCCGCTGGCGGTGATGCAGGGCAGTCTGGAGCGAGTGCTGATATCTGGTCCGGACTGAAGGACCTGCCAACGATTACTGACATGTTGTCTACTGTCACTTCATATGATTCTCTCACCACTGAAAGAATGGTGGAGAATTATATGAGTGACCGCATCCAAGTTGGCACGTACGTATACTGGCAGGAAAAAGAGGCAATTTGGAGGCCCTTGCACAAACTGGCTTTATTCTACCTAAGTTGCCCTCCCTCCAGTGTGTACACCAAAAGAATGTTTAGTGCAGCCGCTCACCTTGTCAGCAATCAGCGTACGAGGTTACTTCCAGAAAATGTGGAGAAGATGATGTTCATCAAAATAAATTATAATCAATTCCTCCGTGGAGACATTCACCAGCAGCAATTGCCTCCACAAAGTACACAGGGACCTGAGATGGTGGATTCCAGTGGGGACGAATTAATAATCTGTGAGGAGGGGGATGTACACAGTGAAAGGGGTGAGGAATCGGAGGATGATGATGAGGTGGACATCTTGCCTCTGTAGAGCCAGTTTGTGCAAGGAGAGATTGATTGCTTCTTTTTTTGGTGGGGGCCCAAACCAACCAGTCATTTCAGTCACAATCGTGTGGCAGACCCTGTTGCTGAAATGATGGGTTCGTTAAAGTGTGCATGTCCTGTTTATACAACATAAGGGTGGGTGGGAGGGCCCAAGGACAATTCCATCTTGCACCTCTTTTTTCTTTAATTTTTCTTTGCATCGTGTCACGTGCTGTTTGGTGACAATTTTTTTTGAAGTGCCATCCTGACTGACACTGCAGTGCCACTCCTAGATGGGCCAAGTGTTTGTGTCGGCCACTTGTGTCGCTTAGCTTAGTCACACAGCGACCTTGGTGCGCCTCTTTTTTTTCTTTGCATCATGTGCTGTTTGGGGACTATTTTTTTGAAGTGCCATCCTGCCTGACACTGCAGTACCACTCCTAGATGGGCCAGGTGTTTGTGTCGGCCCCTTGTGTTGCTTAGCTTAGTCACACAGCGACCTTGGTGCGCCTCTTTTTTTCTTTGCATCATATGCTGTTTGGGGACAATTTTTTTGAAGTGCCATCCTGCCTGACACTGCAGTGCCACTCCTAGATGGAAAAGAAAGGTTAGATTGGTATCAATGGTTTGATACACGTTCTGGCGCTATGATTGTGCTGGTTCTCTAAGCTGCTGTTAGGGAGAGAGATAGTCAGTCTCTCATGAACTGCAAAAACAACATGTAAAACATGAAACAGCGCTAAATGAAGAAACTAAAAAACAGGTGTTTCCTTAAAAAGAATTATATACGTTTTAATAATACATATAAAAAATGAGGAATTCTCATAAATACACCATAGGATAATGGAGCCTCTATAGCCAGTCTCTGACCCTTGACAATTAGATGTAAATGTGCACACCTCTTGGTTTTGACAATGTCCCTGTGACCGGTCACAATATCAACAGGATCCTCACTTAGATATGCAGATAAGTCCAATCTTGTGATATATTTACCAGGATATAGTGGATTGGCCGGGTATCCCACCTAGCGAAGATCCAGAGGCTATCTCAGATCCAACGCCGATGATTTTGGTGGTTTTCCCTCTATTAATTTTCCACGTCCATGGATTTGAGAATGTCCAAGATGGTGGTAACTGCAATGGTGTCCTGGAGGTGATTCCGGAATGTCTGGGTCAGGGCTGGTATCCTTACGCGTTTCGCTGGCGTTTGGCAGCTTTAACAAAGGACCTTTGTTAAAGCTGCCAAACCACCAAAATCATCGGCGTTGGATCTGAGATAGCCTCTGGATCTTCGCTAGGTGGGATACCCGGCCAATCCACTATATCCTGGTAAATATATCACAAGATTGGACTTATCTGCATATCTAAGTGAGGATCCTGTTGATATTGTGACCGGTCACAGGGACATTGTCAAAACCAAGAGGTGTGCACATTTACATCTAATTGTCAAGGGTCAGAGACTGGCTATAGAGGCTCCATTATCCTATGGTGTATTTATGAGAATTCCTCATTTTTTATATGTATTATTAAAACGTATATAATTCTTTTTAAGGAAACACCTGTTTTTTAGTTTCTTCATTTAGCGCTGTTTCATGTTTTACATGTTGTTTTTCCACTCCTAGATGGGCCAGGTGTTTGTGTTGGCCACTTGGGTCGCTTAGCTTAGCCATCCAGCGACCTCGGTGCAAATTTTAGGACTAAAACTAATATTGTGAGGTGTGAGGTGTTCAGAATAGACTGGAAATGAGTGGAAATTATGGTTATTGAGGTTAATACTACTATGGGATCAAAATGACCCCCAAATTCTATGATTTAAGCTGTTTTTTAGGGTTTTTTTTTAAAAAAACACCCGAATCCAAAACACACCCGAATCCGACAAAAAATTTTTGGTGAGGTTTTGCCAAAACGCGTCCGAATCCAAAACACGGCCGCGGAACCGAATCCAAAACCAAAACACAAAACCCGAAAAATGTCCGGTGCACATCACTAGTTTGCACCAGACATAGCATTTTCCTTGGTGGCCGAAAAGTAAAATTTTAGTCTCATCTGACCAGAGCACCTTCCTCCATACATTTGCGGAGTCGTCCACATGCCTTTTGGCAAACTCAAAATGTGACTTCTTATTTTTAATACTAAGTAATGGCTTTTTTCTGGCTACTCTACCATAAAGCCCAGCTCTATGGAGTGTTCAGCTTATTGTGGTCACATGTGCAGATACACCACTCTCTGATGTGGAACTCTGCAGCTCCTTCAGGGTTACCTTTGGTCTCTGTGCTGCCTCTCTGATTAATGCCCTCCTTGCCCGGTCTGTGAGTTTTGGTGGCTTGCCGTCTCTTGGCAGGTTTGTTGTGGTACCATGTTCTTTCCATTTGAAGATGATGGATTTGATGGTGCTCCGCTGGGGTCATCAAAGATTTAGATATTTTTTTTATAACCCAACCCTGACTTGTACTGCTCAACAACTTTGTCCCTGACTTGTTTGGAGAGCTCCTTGGTCTTCATGGTGTGATACCTCTTGCTTAGTGGTGTTGCAGCCTCTGGGGCCTTTCAGAAAATGTGTGTTTATACTGACAGATCATGTGACACTTAGCTTGCACACAGGTGGACTTCATCTCACTAATTATGTGACTTCTGAAGGTTGTGAACATAAAGATAATAAACTATCAAGGGAGCGCAATAATTTTGGTAAATTTATTCACATCACATTAAAATACATGTACACATACAAAGGAAAATATATAAAAATGTATAAAAAGTATATGCGCAATTATACTTAAATCAATTGCCCTATACTCCAAAAGGTTAAAAGTTCAAAAGAGTCTCTCTGAGCTAAATCTTCTTTTAGCTCAGAGGGACTTTTTTGAACTTTTAACTAAATTTACCAAAATCATTGCGCTCCCTTGATAGTTTATTATCTTTATGGTCAAAATCTTTAATGGGTAGATCAGTACTACCTGTGGGAGCTGCAAAATATTGGTGTATATGAATGAATCAAACAGTTTTTGGTGGTTTTACATAAGCGCTGGGATTTTTATATATATAACTTCTGAAGGTAATTGGTTGCACTAGAACTTTTGAGGTGCTTCATAGCAAAGGGGGTGAATACATATGCACATTTTATTTTTAAAAATTCTTTTTTATATACATTTTTCTCATTTCACTTCACCAACTTAGACTATTTTGTACATTTCCATCACATAAAATTTAGATTAAAAAAATAAATAAATTACAGGTTGTAATGTAACAAAATAGGTAAAAAGCCAAGGGGGGTGAATACATTAGCAAGGCACTGTAAGCAACTAAACCGTATATAAATTCAACAATGCACAAGGTGGTAACAATCATGAAATAGGTGCGAAAGGAAAGAGCCTGTGTGGAAGTTCCACACAAAACCTGAACCCTAGGCAAGCTGGATCCAACCAGAGAAATGATCTAGACAGGGTATTTGAATATCAGGAGTTCACAGGGCTGACAGGTTCTCACATGTTGCAAAAACTATCACCAGCAGAATGGGAGTGACCAGGAAGGGAATATATATGTGGCTGCTCCAATCAGCCCCAGGAATCAAAGAGGAGTTTATAAAGGAAAGGACGTGCCAGACTAGTTGCCCAACAACCGGGAATGCTGCCTGCATCTAGCATCCTGGTTGCTAGGAGCTCGGCGGCTCCCAGTCCCCCCTGAGGTAGCATTGCTAGGGGCAGGTAGGGACCCGGAAGCTCCTGCTGATGGAGGTGCAGTGTCCTGGTCACTTGGCAACGGCTGGGACCTGCCTCCTTCACGAGCTGCGCCATGGCTGATAACATATTGTTCACAAATTACACTGTGGAGTCACACCACTTATGTGAATGCACTGTGGTACGACCTACAGTGTAACAATACCTGTATGAATATTACACCCTGGTACTACCTACAGTGTCACAATACATGTATGAATATTACACTGCGGTACCAGCTACAGTGTCACAATACTTGGATCAAATTGGGGTACCACCTATAGTGTCACAATACGTTGTAACACTGTAGGGGTGCAAGGCGCCTCTTCCTGGGGAATATGGCAGCACGCAGCAGCTGAGGAACAACACAAGTCCAGTTTCTGGTACAACTGACCCCGGCCAGTTTTATTGAAACAGAAAAATAAAACAAAACACCAAAAGAAAATACCTTGCCTGTCCGGCACTAACTAAACACAGGATATTCCTAACTGTCACTAAACAAAAACACAGAGTTCTCCCGTAAACACTGTGTAGCTTACTTGTGTCAAAAAGCGTGTTCCTCTCACACAGCTCCTGCAGCCTTCCCAGGCAGTCTGCCCCTACTAATCAGGCTAGCAGCCCTATAACACTCTTACACAGCTAAAACCCTGATTAGCCCTCTGTGAGGCCAAAGACCCGAACTGGGCCCAATGTCTAGAACTCTCCTTTTCTCTCTCTTAGAGCCTATACCCAGCTTTTACAGCAAACTGAAAAGGTTCTGACAAAACCAAAAGCATTTTTCCTAGAAGTTAACACTTCCTAAAACATGTAAGACAAGAACCTGGGACAAACATACCTGCCCTCAAACACTATCCCAGTGTTCTTGTCACATATCCCCCTCCCCTGTTTCGACCTAGGGGCCGGAACACTTGTAGCCCCCAAACAGAAGATGCGAGACAATGCATCTGCGTTGGCCAATTGTGTTCCCGGTCTATGTTCGACAGTAAACTTAAAGTCCTGCAACGCTAGAAACCATCTAGTTACACGAGCATTCTTGCCTCTATTTACATACATCCATTTTAAAGGGGCATGGTCTGTCACTAGTCTGAATTGTCTACCCAAGAGGTAATATCTCAAGGTATCTAGTGCCCACTTAATGGCCAAAGCCTCCTTTTCCACAATGGCATACCTTTTTTCATGCTCATTGAGTTTCCTACTCAAATAAATGATAGGGTGTTCGTCCCCATCTCTGGTTTGGGACAGCACAGCCCCTATCCCTACCTCTGAGGCATCTGTCTGTACCACAAATTCTTTTGAAAAATCTGGTGTTATCAATACCGGTTGTGAACACAAAGCCACTTTTAACGCTTGGAACGCTTTTTCTGCATCAGGGTTCCATTTCACCATATTTGACTGCTTCCCTTTGGTAAGGTCTGACAACGGCACCGCTGTGGTCGCAAAATTGGGAATAAACCGTCTATAGTACCCAGTAATTCCCAAAAAAGCCCTTACCTGTTTTTTATTCACTGGACGAGGCCAGTTTTGAATAGCATCAACTTTATTCAATTGGGGCCTAATCAGACCTCTGCCTATGGTGAAGCCCAAGTATTTGACCTCCTCCATTGCGAGGCAGCACTTCTTTGGGTTAGCAGTTAACCCTGCCTCTCTGATTGAGTCCAGTACTGCTTGTACTTTAACCAAATGGGACCCCCAGTCTGTACTGTGAATTACCACATCATCCAAATAGGCAGCTGCATATTTTCTATGGGGCCTCAAAATTTTATCCATCGCCCGTTGAAAGGTTGCTGGAGCCCCATGCAACCCAAAAGGTAACATCTTATACTGGTACAGCCCCTCCGGAACCGAAAAGGCTGTTTTTTCTTTGGCGCTATCAGATAAAGGTATTTGCCAGTAACCTTTGGTCAGGTCCAATGTGGTGAGAAACCTGGCTGTTCCCAGCCTTTCTACAAGCTCATCCACACGGGGCATGGGGTATGCGTCAAACTTGGACACCTCATTTAACTTACGAAAGTCATTACAGAAGCGTATGCTACCGTCGGGCTTCGGGATGAGCACTATGGGACTGGACCACTCACTGTTAGACTCCTCTATGACTCCAAGTTCTAACATGGTTTTAACTTCTTTAGAAATAGCTTCTCGCTGAGCTTCAGGAATCCTATATGGCTTTAAATGAACCCTGACCCCTGGTTCTGTGACAATGTCATGTTTTATTATGGTCGTTCGGCCAGGCAGCTCTGAAAATATCTCCCTATTTTGGATGAGAAATTCTTTAACCTGATTGTTCTGATCAGCTGATAATGTCTCTGACACCTTCACTGCGGGAAGCAACCGGGGTGAAGACACCGAAGGGCAAGGCTCCACTGACAGAGACAACCTATCTTTCCAGGGTTTGATTAAGTTCACATGGTAGATCTGCTCTGGTTTTCTCTTTCCCGGCTGGTATACTTTGTAATTAACCTCATTCACTTTTTCCCTAATCTCAAATGGACCCTGCCATTTAGCTAGGAATTTGCTTTCCACAGTGGGTACCAAAACAAGAACTCTATCTCCAGGAACAAATTCCCGTATCTTGGCACTCCGGTTATAGACCCTCTGTTGAGCACTTTGGGCCTGTTCCATGTGCTCTCTGACAACAGGTACCACGGCTGCAATCCTATCCTGCATTTGTGTTATATGTTCAATAACGCTCCTATAAGGAGTGGGCTGTCCTTCCCACGTCTCTTTGGCAATGTCCAACAGCCCTCTGGGGTGTCTACCGTACAACAAATCAAATGGAGAAAACCCCGTAGAGGACTGAGGAACTTCTCTGATGGCCATTAACAAGTAGGGCAACAAACAATCCCAGTTTTTCCTATCTCTCTCAACAACCTTTTTTAACATACTTTTTAATGTTTTATTAAACCTTTCCACCAACCCGTCAGTTTGGGGATGGTAGATGGACGTCCTGAGGTGAGTGACCTTGAATAATTTGCACAACTCTTTCATGATCCTTGACATAAATGGAGTACCTTGGTCAGTCAAAATTTCCTTTGGTATTCCAACTCTACTAAAAACCTGCACCAGCTCCTTAGCTATCGCCTTGGTTGTGATAGTGCGTAAAGGGACAGCCTCAGGATATCGAGTGGCATAGTCCATAATTACCAGAATATACTGATGGCCCCGAGCAGACTTTAACAAGGGCCCCACGAGATCCATGGCTATTCTGTCAAACGGGACCTCTATAATAGGCATGGGAACTAGTGGGCTCCTAAAATGGGGTCTAGGGGCATGATACTGGCATTCAGGACAGGAAGAACAATATTCAGACACTTCTTTATAAACAAGACAAAACAAAATTTATCCTGCACCAGACTTAGTATAATTAATTAAAATAATAACAAAACCAACTAAACAGAAGAACCAATTAAACCCCCATGGGCAGTTATTTTAACGTTGGAGGTGCTCCTAGGAATTTATGTACCAGATACACATTAATTTAGTGGATGTGGAAGAACCCACATCTCACCAAAAGAAAAGAAATTCCTTTGTTTGGAGCACTCTTTTGAATTATCTATGTGAATGAAATGAGAAAATGAGAGTTTGAATATATTAAAACTTAGCTTTTATTCTTCCTTACTTGACTAAAATTTGAAAGGGGTATAGTATACATATCAATAATTAAATCCCTTTGTGGATAGTGGTAAAATATAAATGAGAGCAATTACAATGGTTTATCATATAATAATGTAATTGCTCAAATAGTGAAAATTATAAAGATAGTAATCTACCAGACCATTCAGGTAGACAGCAGTCGTGATATTTTGTACTCTTGTATGGTCAGAAAATTCATGACCATTGAGATATCACGAGTTAGTTCAGACTAATTATATGCGTCTGATCATCAAGCGATGTGAATAGTTCTGAATGAATTCATTGGATCAACTTCTCCCCACATCTAAATCTAGCTTATGCACAAAAGGACTGTTCCTTTGTCATGGAGCGGAAATGCTATCCATAGCTGTGTTTAAAAAGTAAAAGATGACATTTAAATTCCCTAGCGTAAAATGTATCACAATTGTACGGAACAGATAGATGCATAAATGGCCACCTTGTAGTGGGGCCAAGTTTCAGTCGCTGTGTGCATAATCATGTAAATCAATAAACATTCAATAACATTTGAAATGAAAAATCTGGAAATACACTGTTTCATAGACAATAATTGTATTTTGGTATAGAAAAATAAAGAGGGGAGGGGGGAAGAGGAAAAAGAAAAAGATGGACACTCTAGTCAAATGATCCCATCTGCTGTCCGACCTCATCCAAGAGCGGAGGAAAGATGAGAGTGGGACCGTCGACTGTGCCGTGGAAATAAAAAACAGGCACACTAGCTAAAGACCCCGTCGTGGTGTTAGATAGGCCCTGATGCTGACAAGCCTTGCAGGGTCTAAATGCGCCACTTGAGCCCGAGCCAGGGGCCGAAATGAGAAGAAAGACGAAAAAGAAAAAGAAAAGAAAAGAAAAATAAGGCATAAAGAAATAAAAATTAAACAATTGTACTCTCGGCAGAGATTGGAAGATCAATAAATCCAATTAGGTTAATCAAACCGGGTTTTAGATTTTAAACTGCAATTCTCATTAAACAAATTGCTCCTAAATTAATAAGGCTGATAGCAATAATTATCATTATGAGCACGGGCTGATTGGTAACTCTGATGTTGGTTGCACCTTGCTGACTGCCATATTGTTAAAAAAATTGTGTGTGCCTATTGAAGGAAAAAACCATACATGGAAAATACCTGACAATTTAGACTGAAAAAAAGGAGGATAGTAGGCACTCCAGTTCACTAATCCCATCTGCTGTCTGGCCTCATCAATTTGAGCGGAGGACAGATGAGAGTGGGATCGTGGGCTGTGCCATGAAGAAAAGAAAGGCAGAGGGTACCTTGAGAACCCGTATGTGGTGTTAGGCGGGCCCTGATGCTATCAGCATTGCAGGGTCCGGATGCGCCACCGGATACCAAAAGTCCGTCCGTGAAACAAAACAGGGGGAAAAAGACTGGGGATGTGGGGAGTACCGGATCGGTGTCTCTGGGGCGTAATTTGCTGTACCTCACCGCTGCCGGCAGCGGTCCGTGGATCCCAGCCGCTCGATCGTTAGGAGCTGCTGCTGCTGCTGGTCACGGTTTCCCCGCTGCCAATCTCGGTCAGTTGATCCAAAACGCTTGATTGCTGTACACTGCTGCCGCTGATCACGGCTCCTCCTGCAGTGAGGAGACCGTGCATGGGGCCGTAATTAGGGACGTACGTTTCACCACCTGGGCTTGCTCACCTCGCAGCCTGTAGTGGTGTTCAAATGGTTCCCTTAAAAAGGGATCTTTAGCCAATTAAATTTCTAGAATATTTGGAGCTCAATTATGGCATAAATAAGTCCAGCTGTTCTATTCCTTGTGTGATACATTTTCCACAAAGCTCTAAGAACATGTCAATTAACGATGTAAGATATCTGTACACAAATAAGTAGAATAATTCATACGGGACAGCATACATAGATCAAAAAGGTAACATAAAAATCTATGGTAATATTACCTAAATTATGTATACTATTTGATCATCACAAAGTTGCAAAATTTATAAGGTGTGTGAGCATACTTTATTCAGGCAGTTAGTATAAGCCTAATTAACCGACAAACCGGAGCAAGAGCCCAAACTGAATCACTAATCAGAACCATTTTATTATTATATCAGAGAAACAAAGATAACTGGAAGTGAACATACAAATGAAAATGAGATTATTGTAATAGCAATGATGATAATATTAAATTATAATAAACCATTGTTCAGATTAGTTTGAAGTAATAACATTAGTGTTATGAATATCAATTGATTAAGTATTGATTTGGTAATTAGACACTTAAATCAGTAAAATAAATTGTTGAAAGTTATACAGAATTTAAAAGATACGGGAAGTAAACAGTGTAAACTACTGACTTCTTACTGGTGGTAATGATAATGATAGGGGCAATGGTGCGGGTATATACCCATATTGGGTTTTATCGTAACTGATAAATACAGATGAAAATGACTCATTGTTAAAAAAGAAAGAAGAGGGAGGGATACCTAGTACTCGCCTTATTACAAAACCCTGATAGGGAGGTCCCGACCTGATACTATGTATGTCAAATGCATGTTAGTGCTGGAGGTTAAATGTAAAAGTGAAGAATAAATAGATAAAAATTGTAATTAAAGTGAAATGGGTGAAGGTATGGAAAAATGGGAGCATATGTGTAAAAAATAGTGTAAAGTGATTGTAATGGTGTCGTGAATGTCAAATGTCAGATTGGAATGTGTAAGAGAGGTGTTTAATGGAGTATCAGTATAATGATGTGTGTAAATTTGCTGAGTGATAACCAACCAGCACAATTGGAACCTATCTAAGTGTAGTCGAGTCTTTACAAATTATATTAATAGGTGAATAAGTGGGGTGCCTCACATCCAAACCTTGGTGCACACGTGAAAAAAACACTTCTAAAATGTGCTTAAACTCAAAAGATTATATTAAATTGAAATGTGCTGGAATGTGTAGAATAATGAGAGGTGGGTGAGTGGTGTTATAGTGTGGTGATAATCCTAAGCACTTATAGTTGGTCGGTCATAGTATTGTAGGTATTATCAATGAATATTCACTGAACTGTCTTTATAAACCTAGGGGAAATATCTCCATTAAACATGGATATGGTCATAAGAACACAGTATAGTTAATGTGTTCATTGAGACCCGATGGAGCTAAACTCCCCAATAGATAGGTCCACTGGCTCTCCTTTTTGAGTAATTCCTGCATTGTATCGCCCCCTCTAATTCCAAGTTTCACCTTTTCCAGACCAAAAACCTGCATTCGATGAGTGTTGTCATTGCGATGGAGATGGAAATGTCTGGCCACCGTCGTTATTTGTCGGAAATTTTGCATGTCTCTATTTATATTTCGAATCGTTCCTGCATGTTCCAGAATCCGCTGTTTGAACATTCATGTGGTTATTCCCACGTATCTTTTGCCACACAGGCACTGTAAACAATACACCACATTCGTAGTTTTGCAATTGAAATAGTCCAAAATCCTGTGTTGATTACCGAATTTATCTGTAACCTCTTGAATTGGCCTCATGTACTCACAGGCCTTACAAGTCCCACATGGGTATGTACCTCTTACTGAGGAAGAGATAGCAGGGTGTCGTTGGTAATGACTTTGTACCCAATGATCCTTCAGGTTTGGTGACCTTCTCCAGCTCATCGAGACCTTGTCTCCCAGGCTAATTGCTAAATCCGGGTCAGATAACAGGACATGCCAATGTTTCTGGATGCCTTCTTTAAGTTGTCTCCACTCCTGACAAAAGTCTCCCACAAATCTCAGTTCTTCTTGATCCTTCCCTTTCTTTTCTTGGAAAATAAGTGAATTCCTCTCTGTTTTCAAAAGGGAGTTACGTGCCCTTTTGATGGACCTATTGCTATAGCCCCGTTCTTTCAGACGGACTGTCACCTCCTCACTTTTATGTCGGTAAGTTGCCTCATCCGAACAGTTCCTTTTCAGTCTTAGGAACTCCCCTTTGGGTATATTAGCTATGGTGGGGGGGAAGTGTGAACTCGAATTATGGAGAATGTTGTTTGTCGCAGTCTCCTTTCGATATAATTCTGTGGCCAGCATATTGCTCCCGTCTCTATAGATTTTTAGATCAAGAAAAGAGATTTCCTGGCTGCTGTGATTCATAGTTAATCTTAAATTGAGATTGTTATTGTTTAGGTCTGTAAGGAACTCCAAGAGTTCACTTTCAGAACCATCCCAGATGATGAACACATCATCTATGTAGCGCAGCCAGGTGATAATGTGCTGTGTGTGTCGGTCAGTCCTGTCGGAAAAGACATGTTCTCTTTCCCACCACCCCAGGAAGAGGTTGGCATATGTGGGCGCACAGGCCGCCCCCATAGCTGTCCCTCTCACCTGGAGGTAGTAGCGGTCATCGAAAACAAAATAATTTTTGTATAGTACAAATTTCAGTAACTTCAAAAGGAAAATTTGAAAGTCACCCATCCCTTCCATGTGTAGGAAGTATTCCACTGCTTTCATCCCGAGATCGTGGGATATGCAGGTATAAAGAGACTCTACATCCATACTGACCAGAATGTGTTTGGCCTCTAGTTGGATATCATTGAGTCTACGCAAAACGTCTGGTGTATCTTTGACATATGATGCTAGCTGTGTGACATGTGTTCTGAGGTGAGTATCCAGGAAAATACTTGCTTTCTCTGAGAGTCCACCTATTCCGGACACTATGGGGCGTCCCGGTGGTTCCTGTAGGTTCTTGTGGACCTTAGGGAGTAGATAAAATGTTGGAATTTTTGGATTGGTCATTTGCAGGAAATCGCGCTCCTCCTTAATAATAGTACCATTTGTGAAGGCACGACCTATCATATTGTTATATATTTCCATGTAGTTTCGAGTGGGATTGAGCATAAGTTTTTGATAACATGTTGTATCATTAAGTTGTCTTAAAGCTTCCCTCATATACATGACTTTAGGCCAGAGAACTGTGTTGCCCCCTTTGTCGGAGGGTTTTATTATGGTGTCGTCCCATTCCTTAATTTCAGCTAGGGCTGATCTTTCTTTGTGATTGAGGTTTCCTATTTGTCTGCTGTACCCCGGTTTCTTATAGATGTTATCAAATTCCCGGGATACCAGATTTAGGAAAACCGTGGTTTCTGGGCTAATAGTCTCAGGGGGAATGAACGTTGATCTCTTTTTACATATTTTCCTAGAGGTGATGGAAATGTCCATAGATTGTGACTCATTCCTGGACAGTTCCTCCAGGGACTCCAGAGCTTCCCTTTCTTGGGAGGACCATAATGAGGCAGTGTTGTCACCTTCTTGGCTTGTTCCCAGACTCAATGATCGTGGGAGGGACAAGTTGTCATGTGATTTCATGGAGAAAAACTTCTTTAATAGAAGTTTCCTTCCAAAAAGGCGTAGGTTTTTCTCCCACGCAAACCTGTTGAAGTGTTTGGAGGGTGAAAAAGATAGACCCTTCCTGAGAATATTGATATGATCTTCAGTGAGGATCCGTTCAGTGAGATTGATGACATTAAATTGGTCGCTGTCCCTTATTTCTTCTTGTATGTTCGGGTTGGATATCTCCCGGGTGGAGGAGATTCCCATCTCTGTCTGTTTTTGGTTTTTCTTGCGGCCACCTCTCGTCTTCCTCTTATTGTTTGTCCCCGATGGGTCCTGCCGTCCTCTAAAAAAGAGAGTCTCTGGTCTAAAGCCCCTTTATGACTGGAGGTGCTTATAGGTATATGGTCTCCTGTATCTTCACTGCCTGAGGAGTCAATTTCGGATGAAATATACGAGTCCTCTCTGGACTTCCTAGGTTGTTGTTCTGAACTTTTGTGCCATTTGAACACTTTATTGTTAGCAAAGTCTCTAGTGTCTCTTGCAAACTTTATTCTCTTTCTCTCTATGATAGTATCTTCGTACTGTTCCAGTTCCTTTTTCTGATCCTCAAAACATTTCTGGAAGTTTTTATTCTGTTCCCAGATTTCTAACTTCTTGCCCAAGATGTTAATCTCTTTTTGACATTCTTCAAGGGCCAAATGATCATGCTTTATGAGGATCCCAATCAGTTCTGAGGAGCATTTGAGTAAGGCTCTTTCCCAATCCTGTTTCAGGTTTTCTGTTGCCAACTCAAAAGCCGGGAAGGTTTTCGGGCGTAAGCCTCTGGGCACAATCTTGTGTTTGATATAATTTTCCAAACTGGTGAGATCCCAGTTGGTTCTGATTTGTTTTTGTAATAATCTTTTTAATTTCTGAAAGTCCCCTTCCCAATTTGGTTCTGGTTCAGAAATGTTGATGGAACTAGAGAAGATACTATCCAGATCATCTATTTTACGTTTGGATGTTAATTCAGAGAGGAGTTTGAACTGAGACATATTATATGGTGGGATAGTCAGGAGAAGAAAAATAAGCTAACACAAATGGTATATTTGGTCATAAAGTGACCAATGCAATCTGAAAAGATGATCGTGTCTGTGCTAGGATAGAGAACTGAGCAAAGAACTCAAAACTGAACAAGACAAAACAAAATTTATCCTGCACCAGACTTAGTATAATTAATTAAAATAATAACAAAACCAACTAAACAGAAGAACCAATTAAACCCCCATGGGCAGTTATTTTAACGTTGGAGGTGCTCCTAGGAATTTATGTACCAGATACACATTAATTTAGTGGATGTGGAAGAACCCACATCTCACCAAAAGAAAAGAAATTCCTTTGTTTGGAGCACTCTTTTGAATTATCTATGTGAATGAAATGAGAAAATGAGAGTTTGAATATATTAAAACTTAGCTTTTATTCTTCCTTACTTGACTAAAATTTGAAAGGGGTATAGTATACATATCAATAATTAAATCCCTTTGTGGATAGTGGTAAAATATAAATGAGAGCAATTACAATGGTTTATCATATAATAATGTAATTGCTCAAATAGTGAAAATTATAAAGATAGTAATCTACCAGACCATTCAGGTAGACAGCAGTCGTGATATTTTGTACTCTTGTATGGTCAGAAAATTCATGACCATTGAGATATCACGAGTTAGTTCAGACTAATTATATGCGTCTGATCATCAAGCGATGTGAATAGTTCTGAATGAATTCATTGGATCAACTTCTCCCCACATCTAAATCTAGCTTATGCACAAAAGGACTGTTCCTTTGTCATGGAGCGGAAATGCTATCCATAGCTGTGTTTAAAAAGTAAAAGATGACATTTAAATTCCCTAGCGTAAAATGTATCACAATTGTACGGAACAGATAGATGCATAAATGGCCACCTTGTAGTGGGGCCAAGTTTCAGTCGCTGTGTGCATAATCATGTAAATCAATAAACATTCAATAACATTTGAAATGAAAAATCTGGAAATACACTGTTTCATAGACAATAATTGTATTTTGGTATAGAAAAATAAAGAGGGGAGGGGGGAAGAGGAAAAAGAAAAAGATGGACACTCTAGTCAAATGATCCCATCTGCTGTCCGACCTCATCCAAGAGCGGAGGAAAGATGAGAGTGGGACCGTCGACTGTGCCGTGGAAATAAAAAACAGGCACACTAGCTAAAGACCCCGTCGTGGTGTTAGATAGGCCCTGATGCTGACAAGCCTTGCAGGGTCTAAATGCGCCACTTGAGCCCGAGCCAGGGGCCGAAATGAGAAGAAAGACGAAAAAGAAAAAGAAAAGAAAAGAAAAATAAGGCATAAAGAAATAAAAATTAAACAATTGTACTCTCGGCAGAGATTGGAAGATCAATAAATCCAATTAGGTTAATCAAACCGGGTTTTAGATTTTAAACTGCAATTCTCATTAAACAAATTGCTCCTAAATTAATAAGGCTGATAGCAATAATTATCATTATGAGCACGGGCTGATTGGTAACTCTGATGTTGGTTGCACCTTGCTGACTGCCATATTGTTAAAAAAATTGTGTGTGCCTATTGAAGGAAAAAACCATACATGGAAAATACCTGACAATTTAGACTGAAAAAAAGGAGGATAGTAGGCACTCCAGTTCACTAATCCCATCTGCTGTCTGGCCTCATCAATTTGAGCGGAGGACAGATGAGAGTGGGATCGTGGGCTGTGCCATGAAGAAAAGAAAGGCAGAGGGTACCTTGAGAACCCGTATGTGGTGTTAGGCGGGCCCTGATGCTATCAGCATTGCAGGGTCCGGATGCGCCACCGGATACCAAAAGTCCGTCCGTGAAACAAAACAGGGGGAAAAAGACTGGGGATGTGGGGAGTACCGGATCGGTGTCTCTGGGGCGTAATTTGCTGTACCTCACCGCTGCCGGCAGCGGTCCGTGGATCCCAGCCGCTCGATCGTTAGGAGCTGCTGCTGCTGCTGGTCACGGTTTCCCCGCTGCCAATCTCGGTCAGTTGATCCAAAACGCTTGATTGCTGTACACTGCTGCCGCTGATCACGGCTCCTCCTGCAGTGAGGAGACCGTGCATGGGGCCGTAATTAGGGACGTACGTTTCACCACCTGGGCTTGCTCACCTCGCAGCCTGTAGTGGTGTTCAAATGGTTCCCTTAAAAAGGGATCTTTAGCCAATTAAATTTCTAGAATATTTGGAGCTCAATTATGGCATAAATAAGTCCAGCTGTTCTATTCCTTGTGTGATACATTTTCCACAAAGCTCTAAGAACATGTCAATTAACGATGTAAGATATCTGTACACAAATAAGTAGAATAATTCATACGGGACAGCATACATAGATCAAAAAGGTAACATAAAAATCTATGGTAATATTACCTAAATTATGTATACTATTTGATCATCACAAAGTTGCAAAATTTATAAGGTGTGTGAGCATACTTTATTCAGGCAGTTAGTATAAGCCTAATTAACCGACAAACCGGAGCAAGAGCCCAAACTGAATCACTAATCAGAACCATTTTATTATTATATCAGAGAAACAAAGATAACTGGAAGTGAACATACAAATGAAAATGAGATTATTGTAATAGCAATGATGATAATATTAAATTATAATAAACCATTGTTCAGATTAGTTTGAAGTAATAACATTAGTGTTATGAATATCAATTGATTAAGTATTGATTTGGTAATTAGACACTTAAATCAGTAAAATAAATTGTTGAAAGTTATACAGAATTTAAAAGATACGGGAAGTAAACAGTGTAAACTACTGACTTCTTACTGGTGGTAATGATAATGATAGGGGCAATGGTGCGGGTATATACCCATATTGGGTTTTATCGTAACTGATAAATACAGATGAAAATGACTCATTGTTAAAAAAGAAAGAAGAGGGAGGGATACCTAGTACTCGCCTTATTACAAAACCCTGATAGGGAGGTCCCGACCTGATACTATGTATGTCAAATGCATGTTAGTGCTGGAGGTTAAATGTAAAAGTGAAGAATAAATAGATAAAAATTGTAATTAAAGTGAAATGGGTGAAGGTATGGAAAAATGGGAGCATATGTGTAAAAAATAGTGTAAAGTGATTGTAATGGTGTCGTGAATGTCAAATGTCAGATTGGAATGTGTAAGAGAGGTGTTTAATGGAGTATCAGTATAATGATGTGTGTAAATTTGCTGAGTGATAACCAACCAGCACAATTGGAACCTATCTAAGTGTAGTCGAGTCTTTACAAATTATATTAATAGGTGAATAAGTGGGGTGCCTCACATCCAAACCTTGGTGCACACGTGAAAAAAACACTTCTAAAATGTGCTTAAACTCAAAAGATTATATTAAATTGAAATGTGCTGGAATGTGTAGAATAATGAGAGGTGGGTGAGTGGTGTTATAGTGTGGTGATAATCCTAAGCACTTATAGTTGGTCGGTCATAGTATTGTAGGTATTATCAATGAATATTCACTGAACTGTCTTTATAAACCTAGGGGAAATATCTCCATTAAACATGGATATGGTCATAAGAACACAGTATAGTTAATGTGTTCATTGAGACCCGATGGAGCTAAACTCCCCAATAGATAGGTCCACTGGCTCTCCTTTTTGAGTAATTCCTGCATTGTATCGCCCCCTCTAATTCCAAGTTTCACCTTTTCCAGACCAAAAACCTGCATTCGATGAGTGTTGTCATTGCGATGGAGATGGAAATGTCTGGCCACCGTCGTTATTTGTCGGAAATTTTGCATGTCTCTATTTATATTTCGAATCGTTCCTGCATGTTCCAGAATCCGCTGTTTGAACATTCGTGTGGTTATTCCCACGTATCTTTTGCCACACAGGCACTGTAAACAATACACCACATTCGTAGTTTTGCAATTGAAATAGTCCAAAATCCTGTGTTGATTACCGAATTTATCTGTAACCTCTTGAATTGGCCTCATGTACTCACAGGCCTTACAAGTCCCACATGGGTATGTACCTCTTACTGAGGAAGAGATAGCAGGGTGTCGTTGGTAATGACTTTGTACCCAATGATCCTTCAGGTTTGGTGACCTTCTCCAGCTCATCGAGACCTTGTCTCCCAGGCTAATTGCTAAATCCGGGTCAGATAACAGGACATGCCAATGTTTCTGGATGCCTTCTTTAAGTTGTCTCCACTCCTGACAAAAGTCTCCCACAAATCTCAGTTCTTCTTGATCCTTCCCTTTCTTTTCTTGGAAAATAAGTGAATTCCTCTCTGTTTTCAAAAGGGAGTTACGTGCCCTTTTGATGGACCTATTGCTATAGCCCCGTTCTTTCAGACGGACTGTCACCTCCTCACTTTTATGTCGGTAAGTTGCCTCATCCGAACAGTTCCTTTTCAGTCTTAGGAACTCCCCTTTGGGTATATTAGCTATGGTGGGGGGGAAGTGTGAACTCGAATTATGGAGAATGTTGTTTGTCGCAGTCTCCTTTCGATATAATTCTGTGGCCAGCATATTGCTCCCGTCTCTATAGATTTTTAGATCAAGAAAAGAGATTTCCTGGCTGCTGTGATTCATAGTTAATCTTAAATTGAGATTGTTATTGTTTAGGTCTGTAAGGAACTCCAAGAGTTCACTTTCAGAACCATCCCAGATGATGAACACATCATCTATGTAGCGCAGCCAGGTGATAATGTGCTGTGTGTGTCGGTCAGTCCTGTCGGAAAAGACATGTTCTCTTTCCCACCACCCCAGGAAGAGGTTGGCATATGTGGGCGCACAGGCCGCCCCCATAGCTGTCCCTCTCACCTGGAGGTAGTAGCGGTCATCGAAAACAAAATAATTTTTGTATAGTACAAATTTCAGTAACTTCAAAAGGAAAATTTGAAAGTCACCCATCCCTTCCATGTGTAGGAAGTATTCCACTGCTTTCATCCCGAGATCGTGGGATATGCAGGTATAAAGAGACTCTACATCCATACTGACCAGAATGTGTTTGGCCTCTAGTTGGATATCATTGAGTCTACGCAAAACGTCTGGTGTATCTTTGACATATGATGCTAGCTGTGTGACATGTGTTCTGAGGTGAGTATCCAGGAAAATACTTGCTTTCTCTGAGAGTCCACCTATTCCGGACACTATGGGGCGTCCCGGTGGTTCCTGTAGGTTCTTGTGGACCTTAGGGAGTAGATAAAATGTTGGAATTTTTGGATTGGTCATTTGCAGGAAATCGCGCTCCTCCTTAATAATAGTACCATTTGTGAAGGCACGACCTATCATATTGTTATATATTTCCATGTAGTTTCGAGTGGGATTGAGCATAAGTTTTTGATAACATGTTGTATCATTAAGTTGTCTTAAAGCTTCCCTCATATACATGACTTTAGGCCAGAGAACTGTGTTGCCCCCTTTGTCGGAGGGTTTTATTATGGTGTCGTCCCATTCCTTAATTTCAGCTAGGGCTGATCTTTCTTTGTGATTGAGGTTTCCTATTTGTCTGCTGTACCCCGGTTTCTTATAGATGTTATCAAATTCCCGGGATACCAGATTTAGGAAAACCGTGGTTTCTGGGCTAATAGTCTCAGGGGGAATGAACGTTGATCTCTTTTTACATATTTTCCTAGAGGTGATGGAAATGTCCATAGATTGTGACTCATTCCTGGACAGTTCCTCCAGGGACTCCAGAGCTTCCCTTTCTTGGGAGGACCATAATGAGGCAGTGTTGTCACCTTCTTGGCTTGTTCCCAGACTCAATGATCGTGGGAGGGACAAGTTGTCATGTGATTTCATGGAGAAAAACTTCTTTAATAGAAGTTTCCTTCCAAAAAGGCGTAGGTTTTTCTCCCACGCAAACCTGTTGAAGTGTTTGGAGGGTGAAAAAGATAGACCCTTCCTGAGAATATTGATATGATCTTCAGTGAGGATCCGTTCAGTGAGATTGATGACATTAAATTGGTCGCTGTCCCTTATTTCTTCTTGTATGTTCGGGTTGGATATCTCCCGGGTGGAGGAGATTCCCATCTCTGTCTGTTTTTGGTTTTTCTTGCGGCCACGTCTCGTCTTCCTCTTATTGTTTGTCCCCGATGGGTCCTGCCGTCCTCTAAAAAAGAGAGTCTCTGGTCTAAAGCCCCTTTATGACTGGAGGTGCTTATAGGTATATGGTCTCCTGTATCTTCACTGCCTGAGGAGTCAATTTCGGATGAAATATACGAGTCCTCTCTGGACTTCCTAGGTTGTTGTTCTGAACTTTTGTGCCATTTGAACACTTTATTGTTAGCAAAGTCTCTAGTGTCTCTTGCAAACTTTATTCTCTTTCTCTCTATGATAGTATCTTCGTACTGTTCCAGTTCCTTTTTCTGATCCTCAAAACATTTCTGGAAGTTTTTATTCTGTTCCCAGATTTCTAACTTCTTGCCCAAGATGTTAATCTCTTTTTGACATTCTTCAAGGGCCAAATGATCATGCTTTATGAGGATCCCAATCAGTTCTGAGGAGCATTTGAGTAAGGCTCTTTCCCAATCCTGTTTCAGGTTTTCTGTTGCCAACTCAAAAGCCGGGAAGGTTTTCGGGCGTAAGCCTCTGGGCACAATCTTGTGTTTGATATAATTTTCCAAACTGGTGAGATCCCAGTTGGTTCTGATTTGTTTTTGTAATAATCTTTTTAATTTCTGAAAGTCCCCTTCCCAATTTGGTTCTGGTTCAGAAATGTTGATGGAACTAGAGAAGATACTATCCAGATCATCTATTTTACGTTTGGATGTTAATTCAGAGAGGAGTTTGAACTGAGACATATTATATGGTGGGATAGTCAGGAGAAGAAAAATAAGCTAACACAAATGGTATATTTGGTCATAAAGTGACCAATGCAATCTGAAAAGATGATCGTGTCTGTGCTAGGATAGAGAACTGAGCAAAGAACTCAAAACTGAACAAGACAAAACAAAATTTATCCTGCACCAGACTTAGTATAATTAATTAAAATAATAACAAAACCAACTAAACAGAAGAACCAATTAAACCCCCATGGGCAGTTATTTTAACGTTGGAGGTGCTCCTAGGAATTTATGTACCAGATACACATTAATTTAGTGGATGTGGAAGAACCCACATCTCACCAAAAGAAAAGAAATTCCTTTGTTTGGAGCACTCTTTTGAATTATCTATGTGAATGAAATGAGAAAATGAGAGTTTGAATATATTAAAACTTAGCTTTTATTCTTCCTTACTTGACTAAAATTTGAAAGGGGTATAGTATACATATCAATAATTAAATCCCTTTGTGGATAGTGGTAAAATATAAATGAGAGCAATTACAATGGTTTATCATATAATAATGTAATTGCTCAAATAGTGAAAATTATAAAGATAGTAATCTACCAGACCATTCAGGTAGACAGCAGTCGTGATATTTTGTACTCTTGTATGGTCAGAAAATTCATGACCATTGAGATATCACGAGTTAGTTCAGACTAATTATATGCGTCTGATCATCAAGCGATGTGAATAGTTCTGAATGAATTCATTGGATCAACTTCTCCCCACATCTAAATCTAGCTTATGCACAAAAGGACTGTTCCTTTGTCATGGAGCGGAAATGCTATCCATAGCTGTGTTTAAAAAGTAAAAGATGACATTTAAATTCCCTAGCGTAAAATGTATCACAATTGTACGGAACAGATAGATGCATAAATGGCCACCTTGTAGTGGGGCCAAGTTTCAGTCGCTGTGTGCATAATCATGTAAATCAATAAACATTCAATAACATTTGAAATGAAAAATCTGGAAATACACTGTTTCATAGACAATAATTGTATTTTGGTATAGAAAAATAAAGAGGGGAGGGGGGAAGAGGAAAAAGAAAAAGATGGACACTCTAGTCAAATGATCCCATCTGCTGTCCGACCTCATCCAAGAGCGGAGGAAAGATGAGAGTGGGACCGTCGACTGTGCCGTGGAAATAAAAAACAGGCACACTAGCTAAAGACCCCGTCGTGGTGTTAGATAGGCCCTGATGCTGACAAGCCTTGCAGGGTCTAAATGCGCCACTTGAGCCCGAGCCAGGGGCCGAAATGAGAAGAAAGACGAAAAAGAAAAAGAAAAGAAAAGAAAAATAAGGCATAAAGAAATAAAAATTAAACAATTGTACTCTCGGCAGAGATTGGAAGATCAATAAATCCAATTAGGTTAATCAAACCGGGTTTTAGATTTTAAACTGCAATTCTCATTAAACAAATTGCTCCTAAATTAATAAGGCTGATAGCAATAATTATCATTATGAGCACGGGCTGATTGGTAACTCTGATGTTGGTTGCACCTTGCTGACTGCCATATTGTTAAAAAAATTGTGTGTGCCTATTGAAGGAAAAAACCATACATGGAAAATACCTGACAATTTAGACTGAAAAAAAGGAGGATAGTAGGCACTCCAGTTCACTAATCCCATCTGCTGTCTGGCCTCATCAATTTGAGCGGAGGACAGATGAGAGTGGGATCGTGGGCTGTGCCATGAAGAAAAGAAAGGCAGAGGGTACCTTGAGAACCCGTATGTGGTGTTAGGCGGGCCCTGATGCTATCAGCATTGCAGGGTCCGGATGCGCCACCGGATACCAAAAGTCCGTCCGTGAAACAAAACAGGGGGAAAAAGACTGGGGATGTGGGGAGTACCGGATCGGTGTCTCTGGGGCGTAATTTGCTGTACCTCACCGCTGCCGGCAGCGGTCCGTGGATCCCAGCCGCTCGATCGTTAGGAGCTGCTGCTGCTGCTGGTCACGGTTTCCCCGCTGCCAATCTCGGTCAGTTGATCCAAAACGCTTGATTGCTGTACACTGCTGCCGCTGATCACGGCTCCTCCTGCAGTGAGGAGACCGTGCATGGGGCCGTAATTAGGGACGTACGTTTCACCACCTGGGCTTGCTCACCTCGCAGCCTGTAGTGGTGTTCAAATGGTTCCCTTAAAAAGGGATCTTTAGCCAATTAAATTTCTAGAATATTTGGAGCTCAATTATGGCATAAATAAGTCCAGCTGTTCTATTCCTTGTGTGATACATTTTCCACAAAGCTCTAAGAACATGTCAATTAACGATGTAAGATATCTGTACACAAATAAGTAGAATAATTCATACGGGACAGCATACATAGATCAAAAAGGTAACATAAAAATCTATGGTAATATTACCTAAATTATGTATACTATTTGATCATCACAAAGTTGCAAAATTTATAAGGTGTGTGAGCATACTTTATTCAGGCAGTTAGTATAAGCCTAATTAACCGACAAACCGGAGCAAGAGCCCAAACTGAATCACTAATCAGAACCATTTTATTATTATATCAGAGAAACAAAGATAACTGGAAGTGAACATACAAATGAAAATGAGATTATTGTAATAGCAATGATGATAATATTAAATTATAATAAACCATTGTTCAGATTAGTTTGAAGTAATAACATTAGTGTTATGAATATCAATTGATTAAGTATTGATTTGGTAATTAGACACTTAAATCAGTAAAATAAATTGTTGAAAGTTATACAGAATTTAAAAGATACGGGAAGTAAACAGTGTAAACTACTGACTTCTTACTGGTGGTAATGATAATGATAGGGGCAATGGTGCGGGTATATACCCATATTGGGTTTTATCGTAACTGATAAATACAGATGAAAATGACTCATTGTTAAAAAAGAAAGAAGAGGGAGGGATACCTAGTACTCGCCTTATTACAAAACCCTGATAGGGAGGTCCCGACCTGATACTATGTATGTCAAATGCATGTTAGTGCTGGAGGTTAAATGTAAAAGTGAAGAATAAATAGATAAAAATTGTAATTAAAGTGAAATGGGTGAAGGTATGGAAAAATGGGAGCATATGTGTAAAAAATAGTGTAAAGTGATTGTAATGGTGTCGTGAATGTCAAATGTCAGATTGGAATGTGTAAGAGAGGTGTTTAATGGAGTATCAGTATAATGATGTGTGTAAATTTGCTGAGTGATAACCAACCAGCACAATTGGAACCTATCTAAGTGTAGTCGAGTCTTTACAAATTATATTAATAGGTGAATAAGTGGGGTGCCTCACATCCAAACCTTGGTGCACACGTGAAAAAAACACTTCTAAAATGTGCTTAAACTCAAAAGATTATATTAAATTGAAATGTGCTGGAATGTGTAGAATAATGAGAGGTGGGTGAGTGGTGTTATAGTGTGGTGATAATCCTAAGCACTTATAGTTGGTCGGTCATAGTATTGTAGGTATTATCAATGAATATTCACTGAACTGTCTTTATAAACCTAGGGGAAATATCTCCATTAAACATGGATATGGTCATAAGAACACAGTATAGTTAATGTGTTCATTGAGACCCGATGGAGCTAAACTCCCCAATAGATAGGTCCACTGGCTCTCCTTTTTGAGTAATTCCTGCATTGTATCGCCCCCTCTAATTCCAAGTTTCACCTTTTCCAGACCAAAAACCTGCATTCGATGAGTGTTGTCATTGCGATGGAGATGGAAATGTCTGGCCACCGTCGTTATTTGTCGGAAATTTTGCATGTCTCTATTTATATTTCGAATCGTTCCTGCATGTTCCAGAATCCGCTGTTTGAACATTCGTGTGGTTATTCCCACGTATCTTTTGCCACACAGGCACTGTAAACAATACACCACATTCGTAGTTTTGCAATTGAAATAGTCCAAAATCCTGTGTTGATTACCGAATTTATCTGTAACCTCTTGAATTGGCCTCATGTACTCACAGGCCTTACAAGTCCCACATGGGTATGTACCTCTTACTGAGGAAGAGATAGCAGGGTGTCGTTGGTAATGACTTTGTACCCAATGATCCTTCAGGTTTGGTGACCTTCTCCAGCTCATCGAGACCTTGTCTCCCAGGCTAATTGCTAAATCCGGGTCAGATAACAGGACATGCCAATGTTTCTGGATGCCTTCTTTAAGTTGTCTCCACTCCTGACAAAAGTCTCCCACAAATCTCAGTTCTTCTTGATCCTTCCCTTTCTTTTCTTGGAAAATAAGTGAATTCCTCTCTGTTTTCAAAAGGGAGTTACGTGCCCTTTTGATGGACCTATTGCTATAGCCCCGTTCTTTCAGACGGACTGTCACCTCCTCACTTTTATGTCGGTAAGTTGCCTCATCCGAACAGTTCCTTTTCAGTCTTAGGAACTCCCCTTTGGGTATATTAGCTATGGTGGGGGGGAAGTGTGAACTCGAATTATGGAGAATGTTGTTTGTCGCAGTCTCCTTTCGATATAATTCTGTGGCCAGCATATTGCTCCCGTCTCTATAGATTTTTAGATCAAGAAAAGAGATTTCCTGGCTGCTGTGATTCATAGTTAATCTTAAATTGAGATTGTTATTGTTTAGGTCTGTAAGGAACTCCAAGAGTTCACTTTCAGAACCATCCCAGATGATGAACACATCATCTATGTAGCGCAGCCAGGTGATAATGTGCTGTGTGTGTCGGTCAGTCCTGTCGGAAAAGACATGTTCTCTTTCCCACCACCCCAGGAAGAGGTTGGCATATGTGGGCGCACAGGCCGCCCCCATAGCTGTCCCTCTCACCTGGAGGTAGTAGCGGTCATCGAAAACAAAATAATTTTTGTATAGTACAAATTTCAGTAACTTCAAAAGGAAAATTTGAAAGTCACCCATCCCTTCCATGTGTAGGAAGTATTCCACTGCTTTCATCCCGAGATCGTGGGATATGCAGGTATAAAGAGACTCTACATCCATACTGACCAGAATGTGTTTGGCCTCTAGTTGGATATCATTGAGTCTACGCAAAACGTCTGGTGTATCTTTGACATATGATGCTAGCTGTGTGACATGTGTTCTGAGGTGAGTATCCAGGAAAATACTTGCTTTCTCTGAGAGTCCACCTATTCCGGACACTATGGGGCGTCCCGGTGGTTCCTGTAGGTTCTTGTGGACCTTAGGGAGTAGATAAAATGTTGGAATTTTTGGATTGGTCATTTGCAGGAAATCGCGCTCCTCCTTAATAATAGTACCATTTGTGAAGGCACGACCTATCATATTGTTATATATTTCCATGTAGTTTCGAGTGGGATTGAGCATAAGTTTTTGATAACATGTTGTATCATTAAGTTGTCTTAAAGCTTCCCTCATATACATGACTTTAGGCCAGAGAACTGTGTTGCCCCCTTTGTCGGAGGGTTTTATTATGGTGTCGTCCCATTCCTTAATTTCAGCTAGGGCTGATCTTTCTTTGTGATTGAGGTTTCCTATTTGTCTGCTGTACCCCGGTTTCTTATAGATGTTATCAAATTCCCGGGATACCAGATTTAGGAAAACCGTGGTTTCTGGGCTAATAGTCTCAGGGGGAATGAACGTTGATCTCTTTTTACATATTTTCCTAGAGGTGATGGAAATGTCCATAGATTGTGACTCATTCCTGGACAGTTCCTCCAGGGACTCCAGAGCTTCCCTTTCTTGGGAGGACCATAATGAGGCAGTGTTGTCACCTTCTTGGCTTGTTCCCAGACTCAATGATCGTGGGAGGGACAAGTTGTCATGTGATTTCATGGAGAAAAACTTCTTTAATAGAAGTTTCCTTCCAAAAAGGCGTAGGTTTTTCTCCCACGCAAACCTGTTGAAGTGTTTGGAGGGTGAAAAAGATAGACCCTTCCTGAGAATATTGATATGATCTTCAGTGAGGATCCGTTCAGTGAGATTGATGACATTAAATTGGTCGCTGTCCCTTATTTCTTCTTGTATGTTCGGGTTGGATATCTCCCGGGTGGAGGAGATTCCCATCTCTGTCTGTTTTTGGTTTTTCTTGCGGCCACGTCTCGTCTTCCTCTTATTGTTTGTCCCCGATGGGTCCTGCCGTCCTCTAAAAAAGAGAGTCTCTGGTCTAAAGCCCCTTTATGACTGGAGGTGCTTATAGGTATATGGTCTCCTGTATCTTCACTGCCTGAGGAGTCAATTTCGGATGAAATATACGAGTCCTCTCTGGACTTCCTAGGTTGTTGTTCTGAACTTTTGTGCCATTTGAACACTTTATTGTTAGCAAAGTCTCTAGTGTCTCTTGCAAACTTTATTCTCTTTCTCTCTATGATAGTATCTTCGTACTGTTCCAGTTCCTTTTTCTGATCCTCAAAACATTTCTGGAAGTTTTTATTCTGTTCCCAGATTTCTAACTTCTTGCCCAAGATGTTAATCTCTTTTTGACATTCTTCAAGGGCCAAATGATCATGCTTTATGAGGATCCCAATCAGTTCTGAGGAGCATTTGAGTAAGGCTCTTTCCCAATCCTGTTTCAGGTTTTCTGTTGCCAACTCAAAAGCCGGGAAGGTTTTCGGGCGTAAGCCTCTGGGCACAATCTTGTGTTTGATATAATTTTCCAAACTGGTGAGATCCCAGTTGGTTCTGATTTGTTTTTGTAATAATCTTTTTAATTTCTGAAAGTCCCCTTCCCAATTTGGTTCTGGTTCAGAAATGTTGATGGAACTAGAGAAGATACTATCCAGATCATCTATTTTACGTTTGGATGTTAATTCAGAGAGGAGTTTGAACTGAGACATATTATATGGTGGGATAGTCAGGAGAAGAAAAATAAGCTAACACAAATGGTATATTTGGTCATAAAGTGACCAATGCAATCTGAAAAGATGATCGTGTCTGTGCTAGGATAGAGAACTGAGCAAAGAACTCAAAACTGAACAAGACAAAACAAAATTTATCCTGCACCAGACTTAGTATAATTAATTAAAATAATAACAAAACCAACTAAACAGAAGAACCAATTAAACCCCCATGGGCAGTTATTTTAACGTTGGAGGTGCTCCTAGGAATTTATGTACCAGATACACATTAATTTAGTGGATGTGGAAGAACCCACATCTCACCAAAAGAAAAGAAATTCCTTTGTTTGGAGCACTCTTTTGAATTATCTATGTGAATGAAATGAGAAAATGAGAGTTTGAATATATTAAAACTTAGCTTTTATTCTTCCTTACTTGACTAAAATTTGAAAGGGGTATAGTATACATATCAATAATTAAATCCCTTTGTGGATAGTGGTAAAATATAAATGAGAGCAATTACAATGGTTTATCATATAATAATGTAATTGCTCAAATAGTGAAAATTATAAAGATAGTAATCTACCAGACCATTCAGGTAGACAGCAGTCGTGATATTTTGTACTCTTGTATGGTCAGAAAATTCATGACCATTGAGATATCACGAGTTAGTTCAGACTAATTATATGCGTCTGATCATCAAGCGATGTGAATAGTTCTGAATGAATTCATTGGATCAACTTCTCCCCACATCTAAATCTAGCTTATGCACAAAAGGACTGTTCCTTTGTCATGGAGCGGAAATGCTATCCATAGCTGTGTTTAAAAAGTAAAAGATGACATTTAAATTCCCTAGCGTAAAATGTATCACAATTGTACGGAACAGATAGATGCATAAATGGCCACCTTGTAGTGGGGCCAAGTTTCAGTCGCTGTGTGCATAATCATGTAAATCAATAAACATTCAATAACATTTGAAATGAAAAATCTGGAAATACACTGTTTCATAGACAATAATTGTATTTTGGTATAGAAAAATAAAGAGGGGAGGGGGGAAGAGGAAAAAGAAAAAGATGGACACTCTAGTCAAATGATCCCATCTGCTGTCCGACCTCATCCAAGAGCGGAGGAAAGATGAGAGTGGGACCGTCGACTGTGCCGTGGAAATAAAAAACAGGCACACTAGCTAAAGACCCCGTCGTGGTGTTAGATAGGCCCTGATGCTGACAAGCCTTGCAGGGTCTAAATGCGCCACTTGAGCCCGAGCCAGGGGCCGAAATGAGAAGAAAGACGAAAAAGAAAAAGAAAAGAAAAGAAAAATAAGGCATAAAGAAATAAAAATTAAACAATTGTACTCTCGGCAGAGATTGGAAGATCAATAAATCCAATTAGGTTAATCAAACCGGGTTTTAGATTTTAAACTGCAATTCTCATTAAACAAATTGCTCCTAAATTAATAAGGCTGATAGCAATAATTATCATTATGAGCACGGGCTGATTGGTAACTCTGATGTTGGTTGCACCTTGCTGACTGCCATATTGTTAAAAAAATTGTGTGTGCCTATTGAAGGAAAAAACCATACATGGAAAATACCTGACAATTTAGACTGAAAAAAAGGAGGATAGTAGGCACTCCAGTTCACTAATCCCATCTGCTGTCTGGCCTCATCAATTTGAGCGGAGGACAGATGAGAGTGGGATCGTGGGCTGTGCCATGAAGAAAAGAAAGGCAGAGGGTACCTTGAGAACCCGTATGTGGTGTTAGGCGGGCCCTGATGCTATCAGCATTGCAGGGTCCGGATGCGCCACCGGATACCAAAAGTCCGTCCGTGAAACAAAACAGGGGGAAAAAGACTGGGGATGTGGGGAGTACCGGATCGGTGTCTCTGGGGCGTAATTTGCTGTACCTCACCGCTGCCGGCAGCGGTCCGTGGATCCCAGCCGCTCGATCGTTAGGAGCTGCTGCTGCTGCTGGTCACGGTTTCCCCGCTGCCAATCTCGGTCAGTTGATCCAAAACGCTTGATTGCTGTACACTGCTGCCGCTGATCACGGCTCCTCCTGCAGTGAGGAGACCGTGCATGGGGCCGTAATTAGGGACGTACGTTTCACCACCTGGGCTTGCTCACCTCGCAGCCTGTAGTGGTGTTCAAATGGTTCCCTTAAAAAGGGATCTTTAGCCAATTAAATTTCTAGAATATTTGGAGCTCAATTATGGCATAAATAAGTCCAGCTGTTCTATTCCTTGTGTGATACATTTTCCACAAAGCTCTAAGAACATGTCAATTAACGATGTAAGATATCTGTACACAAATAAGTAGAATAATTCATACGGGACAGCATACATAGATCAAAAAGGTAACATAAAAATCTATGGTAATATTACCTAAATTATGTATACTATTTGATCATCACAAAGTTGCAAAATTTATAAGGTGTGTGAGCATACTTTATTCAGGCAGTTAGTATAAGCCTAATTAACCGACAAACCGGAGCAAGAGCCCAAACTGAATCACTAATCAGAACCATTTTATTATTATATCAGAGAAACAAAGATAACTGGAAGTGAACATACAAATGAAAATGAGATTATTGTAATAGCAATGATGATAATATTAAATTATAATAAACCATTGTTCAGATTAGTTTGAAGTAATAACATTAGTGTTATGAATATCAATTGATTAAGTATTGATTTGGTAATTAGACACTTAAATCAGTAAAATAAATTGTTGAAAGTTATACAGAATTTAAAAGATACGGGAAGTAAACAGTGTAAACTACTGACTTCTTACTGGTGGTAATGATAATGATAGGGGCAATGGTGCGGGTATATACCCATATTGGGTTTTATCGTAACTGATAAATACAGATGAAAATGACTCATTGTTAAAAAAGAAAGAAGAGGGAGGGATACCTAGTACTCGCCTTATTACAAAACCCTGATAGGGAGGTCCCGACCTGATACTATGTATGTCAAATGCATGTTAGTGCTGGAGGTTAAATGTAAAAGTGAAGAATAAATAGATAAAAATTGTAATTAAAGTGAAATGGGTGAAGGTATGGAAAAATGGGAGCATATGTGTAAAAAATAGTGTAAAGTGATTGTAATGGTGTCGTGAATGTCAAATGTCAGATTGGAATGTGTAAGAGAGGTGTTTAATGGAGTATCAGTATAATGATGTGTGTAAATTTGCTGAGTGATAACCAACCAGCACAATTGGAACCTATCTAAGTGTAGTCGAGTCTTTACAAATTATATTAATAGGTGAATAAGTGGGGTGCCTCACATCCAAACCTTGGTGCACACGTGAAAAAAACACTTCTAAAATGTGCTTAAACTCAAAAGATTATATTAAATTGAAATGTGCTGGAATGTGTAGAATAATGAGAGGTGGGTGAGTGGTGTTATAGTGTGGTGATAATCCTAAGCACTTATAGTTGGTCGGTCATAGTATTGTAGGTATTATCAATGAATATTCACTGAACTGTCTTTATAAACCTAGGGGAAATATCTCCATTAAACATGGATATGGTCATAAGAACACAGTATAGTTAATGTGTTCATTGAGACCCGATGGAGCTAAACTCCCCAATAGATAGGTCCACTGGCTCTCCTTTTTGAGTAATTCCTGCATTGTATCGCCCCCTCTAATTCCAAGTTTCACCTTTTCCAGACCAAAAACCTGCATTCGATGAGTGTTGTCATTGCGATGGAGATGGAAATGTCTGGCCACCGTCGTTATTTGTCGGAAATTTTGCATGTCTCTATTTATATTTCGAATCGTTCCTGCATGTTCCAGAATCCGCTGTTTGAACATTCGTGTGGTTATTCCCACGTATCTTTTGCCACACAGGCACTGTAAACAATACACCACATTCGTAGTTTTGCAATTGAAATAGTCCAAAATCCTGTGTTGATTACCGAATTTATCTGTAACCTCTTGAATTGGCCTCATGTACTCACAGGCCTTACAAGTCCCACATGGGTATGTACCTCTTACTGAGGAAGAGATAGCAGGGTGTCGTTGGTAATGACTTTGTACCCAATGATCCTTCAGGTTTGGTGACCTTCTCCAGCTCATCGAGACCTTGTCTCCCAGGCTAATTGCTAAATCCGGGTCAGATAACAGGACATGCCAATGTTTCTGGATGCCTTCTTTAAGTTGTCTCCACTCCTGACAAAAGTCTCCCACAAATCTCAGTTCTTCTTGATCCTTCCCTTTCTTTTCTTGGAAAATAAGTGAATTCCTCTCTGTTTTCAAAAGGGAGTTACGTGCCCTTTTGATGGACCTATTGCTATAGCCCCGTTCTTTCAGACGGACTGTCACCTCCTCACTTTTATGTCGGTAAGTTGCCTCATCCGAACAGTTCCTTTTCAGTCTTAGGAACTCCCCTTTGGGTATATTAGCTATGGTGGGGGGGAAGTGTGAACTCGAATTATGGAGAATGTTGTTTGTCGCAGTCTCCTTTCGATATAATTCTGTGGCCAGCATATTGCTCCCGTCTCTATAGATTTTTAGATCAAGAAAAGAGATTTCCTGGCTGCTGTGATTCATAGTTAATCTTAAATTGAGATTGTTATTGTTTAGGTCTGTAAGGAACTCCAAGAGTTCACTTTCAGAACCATCCCAGATGATGAACACATCATCTATGTAGCGCAGCCAGGTGATAATGTGCTGTGTGTGTCGGTCAGTCCTGTCGGAAAAGACATGTTCTCTTTCCCACCACCCCAGGAAGAGGTTGGCATATGTGGGCGCACAGGCCGCCCCCATAGCTGTCCCTCTCACCTGGAGGTAGTAGCGGTCATCGAAAACAAAATAATTTTTGTATAGTACAAATTTCAGTAACTTCAAAAGGAAAATTTGAAAGTCACCCATCCCTTCCATGTGTAGGAAGTATTCCACTGCTTTCATCCCGAGATCGTGGGATATGCAGGTATAAAGAGACTCTACATCCATACTGACCAGAATGTGTTTGGCCTCTAGTTGGATATCATTGAGTCTACGCAAAACGTCTGGTGTATCTTTGACATATGATGCTAGCTGTGTGACATGTGTTCTGAGGTGAGTATCCAGGAAAATACTTGCTTTCTCTGAGAGTCCACCTATTCCGGACACTATGGGGCGTCCCGGTGGTTCCTGTAGGTTCTTGTGGACCTTAGGGAGTAGATAAAATGTTGGAATTTTTGGATTGGTCATTTGCAGGAAATCGCGCTCCTCCTTAATAATAGTACCATTTGTGAAGGCACGACCTATCATATTGTTATATATTTCCATGTAGTTTCGAGTGGGATTGAGCATAAGTTTTTGATAACATGTTGTATCATTAAGTTGTCTTAAAGCTTCCCTCATATACATGACTTTAGGCCAGAGAACTGTGTTGCCCCCTTTGTCGGAGGGTTTTATTATGGTGTCGTCCCATTCCTTAATTTCAGCTAGGGCTGATCTTTCTTTGTGATTGAGGTTTCCTATTTGTCTGCTGTACCCCGGTTTCTTATAGATGTTATCAAATTCCCGGGATACCAGATTTAGGAAAACCGTGGTTTCTGGGCTAATAGTCTCAGGGGGAATGAACGTTGATCTCTTTTTACATATTTTCCTAGAGGTGATGGAAATGTCCATAGATTGTGACTCATTCCTGGACAGTTCCTCCAGGGACTCCAGAGCTTCCCTTTCTTGGGAGGACCATAATGAGGCAGTGTTGTCACCTTCTTGGCTTGTTCCCAGACTCAATGATCGTGGGAGGGACAAGTTGTCATGTGATTTCATGGAGAAAAACTTCTTTAATAGAAGTTTCCTTCCAAAAAGGCGTAGGTTTTTCTCCCACGCAAACCTGTTGAAGTGTTTGGAGGGTGAAAAAGATAGACCCTTCCTGAGAATATTGATATGATCTTCAGTGAGGATCCGTTCAGTGAGATTGATGACATTAAATTGGTCGCTGTCCCTTATTTCTTCTTGTATGTTCGGGTTGGATATCTCCCGGGTGGAGGAGATTCCCATCTCTGTCTGTTTTTGGTTTTTCTTGCGGCCACGTCTCGTCTTCCTCTTATTGTTTGTCCCCGATGGGTCCTGCCGTCCTCTAAAAAAGAGAGTCTCTGGTCTAAAGCCCCTTTATGACTGGAGGTGCTTATAGGTATATGGTCTCCTGTATCTTCACTGCCTGAGGAGTCAATTTCGGATGAAATATACGAGTCCTCTCTGGACTTCCTAGGTTGTTGTTCTGAACTTTTGTGCCATTTGAACACTTTATTGTTAGCAAAGTCTCTAGTGTCTCTTGCAAACTTTATTCTCTTTCTCTCTATGATAGTATCTTCGTACTGTTCCAGTTCCTTTTTCTGATCCTCAAAACATTTCTGGAAGTTTTTATTCTGTTCCCAGATTTCTAACTTCTTGCCCAAGATGTTAATCTCTTTTTGACATTCTTCAAGGGCCAAATGATCATGCTTTATGAGGATCCCAATCAGTTCTGAGGAGCATTTGAGTAAGGCTCTTTCCCAATCCTGTTTCAGGTTTTCTGTTGCCAACTCAAAAGCCGGGAAGGTTTTCGGGCGTAAGCCTCTGGGCACAATCTTGTGTTTGATATAATTTTCCAAACTGGTGAGATCCCAGTTGGTTCTGATTTGTTTTTGTAATAATCTTTTTAATTTCTGAAAGTCCCCTTCCCAATTTGGTTCTGGTTCAGAAATGTTGATGGAACTAGAGAAGATACTATCCAGATCATCTATTTTACGTTTGGATGTTAATTCAGAGAGGAGTTTGAACTGAGACATATTATATGGTGGGATAGTCAGGAGAAGAAAAATAAGCTAACACAAATGGTATATTTGGTCATAAAGTGACCAATGCAATCTGAAAAGATGATCGTGTCTGTGCTAGGATAGAGAACTGAGCAAAGAACTCAAAACTGAACAAGACAAAACAAAATTTATCCTGCACCAGACTTAGTATAATTAATTAAAATAATAACAAAACCAACTAAACAGAAGAACCAATTAAACCCCCATGGGCAGTTATTTTAACGTTGGAGGTGCTCCTAGGAATTTATGTACCAGATACACATTAATTTAGTGGATGTGGAAGAACCCACATCTCACCAAAAGAAAAGAAATTCCTTTGTTTGGAGCACTCTTTTGAATTATCTATGTGAATGAAATGAGAAAATGAGAGTTTGAATATATTAAAACTTAGCTTTTATTCTTCCTTACTTGACTAAAATTTGAAAGGGGTATAGTATACATATCAATAATTAAATCCCTTTGTGGATAGTGGTAAAATATAAATGAGAGCAATTACAATGGTTTATCATATAATAATGTAATTGCTCAAATAGTGAAAATTATAAAGATAGTAATCTACCAGACCATTCAGGTAGACAGCAGTCGTGATATTTTGTACTCTTGTATGGTCAGAAAATTCATGACCATTGAGATATCACGAGTTAGTTCAGACTAATTATATGCGTCTGATCATCAAGCGATGTGAATAGTTCTGAATGAATTCATTGGATCAACTTCTCCCCACATCTAAATCTAGCTTATGCACAAAAGGACTGTTCCTTTGTCATGGAGCGGAAATGCTATCCATAGCTGTGTTTAAAAAGTAAAAGATGACATTTAAATTCCCTAGCGTAAAATGTATCACAATTGTACGGAACAGATAGATGCATAAATGGCCACCTTGTAGTGGGGCCAAGTTTCAGTCGCTGTGTGCATAATCATGTAAATCAATAAACATTCAATAACATTTGAAATGAAAAATCTGGAAATACACTGTTTCATAGACAATAATTGTATTTTGGTATAGAAAAATAAAGAGGGGAGGGGGGAAGAGGAAAAAGAAAAAGATGGACACTCTAGTCAAATGATCCCATCTGCTGTCCGACCTCATCCAAGAGCGGAGGAAAGATGAGAGTGGGACCGTCGACTGTGCCGTGGAAATAAAAAACAGGCACACTAGCTAAAGACCCCGTCGTGGTGTTAGATAGGCCCTGATGCTGACAAGCCTTGCAGGGTCTAAATGCGCCACTTGAGCCCGAGCCAGGGGCCGAAATGAATGGTCTGGTAGATTACTATCTTTATAATTTTCACTATTTGAGCAATTACATTATTATATGATAAACCATTGTAATTGCTCTCATTTATATTTTACCACTATCCACAAAGGGATTTAATTATTGATATGTATACTATACCCCTTTCAAATTTTAGTCAAGTAAGGAAGAATAAAAGCTAAGTTTTAATATATTCAAACTCTCATTTTCTCATTTCATTCACATAGATAATTCAAAAGAGTGCTCCAAACAAAGGAATTTCTTTTCTTTTGGTGAGATGTGGGTTCTTCCACATCCACTAAATTAATGTGTATCTGGTACATAAATTCCTAGGAGCACCTCCAACGTTAAAATAACTGCCCATGGGGGTTTAATTGGTTCTTCTGTTTAGTTGGTTTTGTTATTATTTTAATTAATTATACTAAGTCTGGTGCAGGATAAATTTTGTTTTGTCTTGTTCAGTTTTGAGTTCTTTGCTCAGTTCTCTATCCTAGCACAGACACGATCATCTTTTCAGATTGCATTGGTCACTTTATGACCAAATATACCATTTGTGTTAGCTTATTTTTCTTCTCCTGACTATCCCACCATATAATATGTCTCAGTTCAAACTCCTCTCTGAATTAACATCCAAACGTAAAATAGATGATCTGGATAGTATCTTCTCTAGTTCCATCAACATTTCTGAACCAGAACCAAATTGGGAAGGGGACTTTCAGAAATTAAAAAGATTATTACAAAAACAAATCAGAACCAACTGGGATCTCACCAGTTTGGAAAATTATATCAAACACAAGATTGTGCCCAGAGGCTTACGCCCGAAAACCTTCCCGGCTTTTGAGTTGGCAACAGAAAACCTGAAACAGGATTGGGAAAGAGCCTTACTCAAATGCTCCTCAGAACTGATTGGGATCCTCATAAAGCATGATCATTTGGCCCTTGAAGAATGTCAAAAAGAGATTAACATCTTGGGCAAGAAGTTAGAAATCTGGGAACAGAATAAAAACTTCCAGAAATGTTTTGAGGATCAGAAAAAGGAACTGGAACAGTACGAAGATACTATCATAGAGAGAAAGAGAATAAAGTTTGCAAGAGACACTAGAGACTTTGCTAACAATAAAGTGTTCAAATGGCACAAAAGTTCAGAACAACAACCTAGGAAGTCCAGAGAGGACTCGTATATTTCATCCGAAATTGACTCCTCAGGCAGTGAAGATACAGGAGACCATATACCTATAAGCACCTCCAGTCATAAAGGGGCTTTAGACCAGAGACTCTCTTTTTTAGAGGACGGCAGGACCCATCGGGGACAAACAATAAGAGGAAGACGAGACGTGGCCGCAAGAAAAACCAAAAACAGACAGAGATGGGAATCTCCTCCACCCGGGAGATATCCAACCCGAACATACAAGAAGAAATAAGGGACAGCGACCAATTTAATGTCATCAATCTCACTGAACGGATCCTCACTGAAGATCATATCAATATTCTCAGGAAGGGTCTATCTTTTTCACCCTCCAAACACTTCAACAGGTTTGCGTGGGAGAAAAACCTATGCCTTTTTGGAAGGAAACTTCTATTAAAGAAGTTTTTCTCCATGAAATCACATGACAACTTGTCCCTCCCACGATCATTGAGTCTGGGAACAAGCCAAGAAGGTGACAACACTGCCTCATTATGGTCCTCCCAAGAAAGGGAAGCTCTGGAGTCCCTGGAGGAACTGTCCAGGAATGAGTCACAATCTATGGACATTTCCATCACCTCTAGGAAAATATGTAAAAAGAGATCAACGTTCATTCCCCCTGAGACTATTAGCCCAGAAACCACGGTTTTCCTAAATCTGGTATCCCGGGAATTTGATAACATCTATAAGAAACCGGGGTACAGCAGACAAATAGGAAACCTCAATCACAAAGAAAGATCAGCCCTAGCTGAAATTAAGGAATGGGACGACACCATAATAAAACCCTCCGACAAAGGGGGCAACACAGTTCTCTGGCCTAAAGTCATGTATATGAGGGAAGCTTTAAGACAACTTAATGATACAACATGTTATCAAAAACTTATGCTCAATCCCACTCGAAACTACATGGAAATATATAACAATATGATAGGTCGTGCCTTCACAAATGGTACTATTATTAAGGAGGAGCGCGATTTCCTGCAAATGACCAATCCAAAAATTCCAACATTTTATCTACTCCCTAAGGTCCACAAGAACCTACAGGAACCACCGGGACGCCCCATAGTGTCCGGAATAGGTGGACTCTCAGAGAAAGCAAGTATTTTCCTGGATACTCACCTCAGAACACATGTCACACAGCTAGCATCATATGTCAAAGATACACCAGACGTTTTGCGTAGACTCAATGATATCCAACTAGAGGCCAAACACATTCTGGTCAGTATGGATGTAGAGTCTCTTTATACCTGCATATCCCACGATCTCGGGATGAAAGCAGTGGAATACTTCCTACACATGGAAGGGATGGGTGACTTTCAAATTTTCCTTTTGAAGTTACTGAAATTTGTACTATACAAAAATTATTTTGTTTTCGATGACCGCTACTACCTCCAGGTGAGAGGGACAGCTATGGGGGCGGCCTGTGCGCCCACATATGCCAACCTCTTCCTGGGGTGGTGGGAAAGAGAACATGTCTTTTCCGACAGGACTGACCGACACACACAGCACATTATCACCTGGCTGCGCTACATAGATGATGTGTTCATCATCTGGGATGGTTCTGAAAGTGAACTCTTGGAGTTCCTTACAGACCTAAACAATAACAATCTCAATTTAAGATTAACTATGAATCACAGCAGCCAGGAAATCTCTTTTCTTGATCTAAAAATCTATAGAGACGGGAGCAATATGCTGGCCACAGAATTATATCGAAAGGAGACTGCGACAAACAACATTCTCCATAATTCGAGTTCACACTTCCCCCCCACCATAGCTAATATACCCAAAGGGGAGTTCCTAAGACTGAAAAGGAACTGTTCGGATGAGGCAACTTACCGACATAAAAGTGAGGAGGTGACAGTCCGTCTGAAAGAACGGGGCTATAGCAATAGGTCCATCAAAAGGGCACGTAACTCCCTTTTGAAAACAGAGAGGAATTCACTTATTTTCCAAGAAAAGAAAGGGAAGGATCAAGAAGAACTGAGATTTGTGGGAGACTTTTGTCAGGAGTGGAGACAACTTAAAGAAGGCATCCAGAAACATTAGCATGTCCTGTTATCTGACCCGGATTTAGCAATTAGCCTGGGAGACAAGGTCTCGATGAGCTGGAGAAGGTCACCAAACCTGAAGGATCATTGGGTACAAAGTCATTACCAACGACACCCTGCTATCTCTTCCTCAGTAAGAGGTACATACCCATGTGGGACTTGTAAGGCCTGTGAGTACATGAGGCCAATTCAAGAGGTTACAGATAAATTCGGTAATCAACACAGGATTTTGGACTATTTCAATTGCAAAACTACGAATGTGGTGTATTGTTTACAGTGCCTGTGTGGCAAAAGATACGTGGGAATAACCACACGAATGTTCAAACAGCGGATTCTGGAACATGCAGGAACGATTCGAAATATAAATAGAGACATGCAAAATTTCCGACAAATAACGACGGTGGCCAGACATTTCCATCTCCATCGCAATGACAACACTCATCGAATGCAGGTTTTTGGTCTGGAAAAGGTGAAACTTGGAATTAGAGGGGGCGATACAATGCAGGAATTACTCAAAAAGGAGAGCCAGTGGACCTATCTATTGGGGAGTTTAGCTCCATCGGGTCTCAATGAACACATTAACTATACTGTGTTCTTATGACCATATCCATGTTTAATGGAGATATTTCCCCTAGGTTTATAAAGACAGTTCAGTGAATATTCATTGATAATACCTACAATACTATGACCGACCAACTATAAGTGCTTAGGATTATCACCACACTATAACACCACTCACCCACCTCTCATTATTCTACACATTCCAGCACATTTCAATTTAATATAATCTTTTGAGTTTAAGCACATTTTAGAAGTGTTTTTTTCACGTGTGCACCAAGGTTTGGATGTGAGGCACCCCACTTATTCACCTATTAATATAATTTGTAAAGACTCGACTACACTTAGATAGGTTCCAATTGTGCTGGTTGGTTATCACTCAGCAAATTTACACACATCATTATACTGATACTCCATTAAACACCTCTCTTACACATTCCAATCTGACATTTGACATTCACGACACCATTACAATCACTTTACACTATTTTTTACACATATGCTCCCATTTTTCCATACCTTCACCCATTTCACTTTAATTACAATTTTTATCTATTTATTCTTCACTTTTACATTTAACCTCCAGCACTAACATGCATTTGACATACATAGTATCAGGTCGGGACCTCCCTATCAGGGTTTTGTAATAAGGCGAGTACTAGGTATCCCTCCCTCTTCTTTCTTTTTTAACAATGAGTCATTTTCATCTGTATTTATCAGTTACGATAAAACCCAATATGGGTATATACCCGCACCATTGCCCCTATCATTATCATTACCACCAGTAAGAAGTCAGTAGTTTACACTGTTTACTTCCCGTATCTTTTAAATTCTGTATAACTTTCAACAATTTATTTTACTGATTTAAGTGTCTAATTACCAAATCAATACTTAATCAATTGATATTCATAACACTAATGTTATTACTTCAAACTAATCTGAACAATGGTTTATTATAATTTAATATTATCATCATTGCTATTACAATAATCTCATTTTCATTTGTATGTTCACTTCCAGTTATCTTTGTTTCTCTGATATAATAATAAAATGGTTCTGATTAGTGATTCAGTTTGGGCTCTTGCTCCGGTTTGTCGGTTAATTAGGCTTATACTAACTGCCTGAATAAAGTATGCTCACACACCTTATAAATTTTGCAACTTTGTGATGATCAAATAGTATACATAATTTAGGTAATATTACCATAGATTTTTATGTTACCTTTTTGATCTATGTATGCTGTCCCGTATGAATTATTCTACTTATTTGTGTACAGATATCTTACATCGTTAATTGACATGTTCTTAGAGCTTTGTGGAAAATGTATCACACAAGGAATAGAACAGCTGGACTTATTTATGCCATAATTGAGCTCCAAATATTCTAGAAATTTAATTGGCTAAAGATCCCTTTTTAAGGGAACCATTTGAACACCACTACAGGCTGCGAGGTGAGCAAGCCCAGGTGGTGAAACGTACGTCCCTAATTACGGCCCCATGCACGGTCTCCTCATTGCAGGAGGAGCCGTGATCAGCGGCAGCAGTGTACAGCAATCAAGCGTTTTGGATCAACTGACCGAGATTGGCAGCGGGGAAACCGTGACCAGCAGCAGCAGCAGCTCCTAACGATCGAGCGGCTGGGATCCACGGACCGCTGCCGGCAGCGGTGAGGTACAGCAAATTACGCCCCAGAGACACCGATCCGGTACTCCCCACATCCCCAGTCTTTTTCCCCCTGTTTTGTTTCACGGACGGACTTTTGGTATCCGGTGGCGCATCCGGACCCTGCAATGCTGATAGCATCAGGGCCCGCCTAACACCACATACGGGTTCTCAAGGTACCCTCTGCCTTTCTTTTCTTCATGGCACAGCCCACGATCCCACTCTCATCTGTCCTCCGCTCAAATTGATGAGGCCAGACAGCAGATGGGATTAGTGAACTGGAGTGCCTACTATCCTCCTTTTTTTCAGTCTAAATTGTCAGGTATTTTCCATGTATGGTTTTTTCCTTCAATAGGCACACACAATTTTTTTTAACAATATGGCAGTCAGCAAGGTGCAACCAACATCAGAGTTACCAATCAGCCCGTGCTCATAATGATAATTATTGCTATCAGCCTTATTAATTTAGGAGCAATTTGTTTAATGAGAATTGCAGTTTAAAATCTAAAACCCGGTTTGATTAACCTAATTGGATTTATTGATCTTCCAATCTCTGCCGAGAGTACAATTGTTTAATTTTTATTTCTTTATGCCTTATTTTTCTTTTCTTTTCTTTTTCTTTTTCGTCTTTCTTCTCATTTCGGCCCCTGGCTCGGGCTCAAGTGGCGCATTTAGACCCTGCAAGGCTTGTCAGCATCAGGGCCTATCTAACACCACGACGGGGTCTTTAGCTAGTGTGCCTGTTTTTTATTTCCACGGCACAGTCGACGGTCCCACTCTCATCTTTCCTCCGCTCTTGGATGAGGTCGGACAGCAGATGGGATCATTTGACTAGAGTGTCCATCTTTTTCTTTTTCCTCTTCCCCCCTCCCCTCTTTATTTTTCTATACCAAAATACAATTATTGTCTATGAAACAGTGTATTTCCAGATTTTTCATTTCAAATGTTATTGAATGTTTATTGATTTACATGATTATGCACACAGCGACTGAAACTTGGCCCCACTACAAGGTGGCCATTTATGCATCTATCTGTTCCGTACAATTGTGATACATTTTACGCTAGGGAATTTAAATGTCATCTTTTACTTTTTAAACACAGCTATGGATAGCATTTCCGCTCCATGACAAAGGAACAGTCCTTTTGTGCATAAGCTAGATTTAGATGTGGGGAGAAGTTGATCCAATGAATTCATTCAGAACTATTCACATCGCTTGATGATCAGACGCATATAATTAGTCTGAACTAACTCGTGATATCTCAATGGTCATGAATTTTCTGACCATACAAGAGTACAAAATATCACGACTGCTGTCTACCTGAATGGTCTGGTAGATTACTATCTTTATAATTTTCACTATTTGAGCAATTACATTATTATATGATAAACCATTGTAATTGCTCTCATTTATATTTTACCACTATCCACAAAGGGATTTAATTATTGATATGTATACTATACCCCTTTCAAATTTTAGTCAAGTAAGGAAGAATAAAAGCTAAGTTTTAATATATTCAAACTCTCATTTTCTCATTTCATTCACATAGATAATTCAAAAGAGTGCTCCAAACAAAGGAATTTCTTTTCTTTTGGTGAGATGTGGGTTCTTCCACATCCACTAAATTAATGTGTATCTGGTACATAAATTCCTAGGAGCACCTCCAACGTTAAAATAACTGCCCATGGGGGTTTAATTGGTTCTTCTGTTTAGTTGGTTTTGTTATTATTTTAATTAATTATACTAAGTCTGGTGCAGGATAAATTTTGTTTTGTCTTGTTCAGTTTTGAGTTCTTTGCTCAGTTCTCTATCCTAGCACAGACACGATCATCTTTTCAGATTGCATTGGTCACTTTATGACCAAATATACCATTTGTGTTAGCTTATTTTTCTTCTCCTGACTATCCCACCATATAATATGTCTCAGTTCAAACTCCTCTCTGAATTAACATCCAAACGTAAAATAGATGATCTGGATAGTATCTTCTCTAGTTCCATCAACATTTCTGAACCAGAACCAAATTGGGAAGGGGACTTTCAGAAATTAAAAAGATTATTACAAAAACAAATCAGAACCAACTGGGATCTCACCAGTTTGGAAAATTATATCAAACACAAGATTGTGCCCAGAGGCTTACGCCCGAAAACCTTCCCGGCTTTTGAGTTGGCAACAGAAAACCTGAAACAGGATTGGGAAAGAGCCTTACTCAAATGCTCCTCAGAACTGATTGGGATCCTCATAAAGCATGATCATTTGGCCCTTGAAGAATGTCAAAAAGAGATTAACATCTTGGGCAAGAAGTTAGAAATCTGGGAACAGAATAAAAACTTCCAGAAATGTTTTGAGGATCAGAAAAAGGAACTGGAACAGTACGAAGATACTATCATAGAGAGAAAGAGAATAAAGTTTGCAAGAGACACTAGAGACTTTGCTAACAATAAAGTGTTCAAATGGCACAAAAGTTCAGAACAACAACCTAGGAAGTCCAGAGAGGACTCGTATATTTCATCCGAAATTGACTCCTCAGGCAGTGAAGATACAGGAGACCATATACCTATAAGCACCTCCAGTCATAAAGGGGCTTTAGACCAGAGACTCTCTTTTTTAGAGGACGGCAGGACCCATCGGGGACAAACAATAAGAGGAAGACGAGACGTGGCCGCAAGAAAAACCAAAAACAGACAGAGATGGGAATCTCCTCCACCCGGGAGATATCCAACCCGAACATACAAGAAGAAATAAGGGACAGCGACCAATTTAATGTCATCAATCTCACTGAACGGATCCTCACTGAAGATCATATCAATATTCTCAGGAAGGGTCTATCTTTTTCACCCTCCAAACACTTCAACAGGTTTGCGTGGGAGAAAAACCTACGCCTTTTTGGAAGGAAACTTCTATTAAAGAAGTTTTTCTCCATGAAATCACATGACAACTTGTCCCTCCCACGATCATTGAGTCTGGGAACAAGCCAAGAAGGTGACAACACTGCCTCATTATGGTCCTCCCAAGAAAGGGAAGCTCTGGAGTCCCTGGAGGAACTGTCCAGGAATGAGTCACAATCTATGGACATTTCCATCACCTCTAGGAAAATATGTAAAAAGAGATCAACGTTCATTCCCCCTGAGACTATTAGCCCAGAAACCACGGTTTTCCTAAATCTGGTATCCCGGGAATTTGATAACATCTATAAGAAACCGGGGTACAGCAGACAAATAGGAAACCTCAATCACAAAGAAAGATCAGCCCTAGCTGAAATTAAGGAATGGGACGACACCATAATAAAACCCTCCGACAAAGGGGGCAACACAGTTCTCTGGCCTAAAGTCATGTATATGAGGGAAGCTTTAAGACAACTTAATGATACAACATGTTATCAAAAACTTATGCTCAATCCCACTCGAAACTACATGGAAATATATAACAATATGATAGGTCGTGCCTTCACAAATGGTACTATTATTAAGGAGGAGCGCGATTTCCTGCAAATGACCAATCCAAAAATTCCAACATTTTATCTACTCCCTAAGGTCCACAAGAACCTACAGGAACCACCGGGACGCCCCATAGTGTCCGGAATAGGTGGACTCTCAGAGAAAGCAAGTATTTTCCTGGATACTCACCTCAGAACACATGTCACACAGCTAGCATCATATGTCAAAGATACACCAGACGTTTTGCGTAGACTCAATGATATCCAACTAGAGGCCAAACACATTCTGGTCAGTATGGATGTAGAGTCTCTTTATACCTGCATATCCCACGATCTCGGGATGAAAGCAGTGGAATACTTCCTACACATGGAAGGGATGGGTGACTTTCAAATTTTCCTTTTGAAGTTACTGAAATTTGTACTATACAAAAATTATTTTGTTTTCGATGACCGCTACTACCTCCAGGTGAGAGGGACAGCTATGGGGGCGGCCTGTGCGCCCACATATGCCAACCTCTTCCTGGGGTGGTGGGAAAGAGAACATGTCTTTTCCGACAGGACTGACCGACACACACAGCACATTATCACCTGGCTGCGCTACATAGATGATGTGTTCATCATCTGGGATGGTTCTGAAAGTGAACTCTTGGAGTTCCTTACAGACCTAAACAATAACAATCTCAATTTAAGATTAACTATGAATCACAGCAGCCAGGAAATCTCTTTTCTTGATCTAAAAATCTATAGAGACGGGAGCAATATGCTGGCCACAGAATTATATCGAAAGGAGACTGCGACAAACAACATTCTCCATAATTCGAGTTCACACTTCCCCCCCACCATAGCTAATATACCCAAAGGGGAGTTCCTAAGACTGAAAAGGAACTGTTCGGATGAGGCAACTTACCGACATAAAAGTGAGGAGGTGACAGTCCGTCTGAAAGAACGGGGCTATAGCAATAGGTCCATCAAAAGGGCACGTAACTCCCTTTTGAAAACAGAGAGGAATTCACTTATTTTCCAAGAAAAGAAAGGGAAGGATCAAGAAGAACTGAGATTTGTGGGAGACTTTTGTCAGGAGTGGAGACAACTTAAAGAAGGCATCCAGAAACATTGGCATGTCCTGTTATCTGACCCGGATTTAGCAATTAGCCTGGGAGACAAGGTCTCGATGAGCTGGAGAAGGTCACCAAACCTGAAGGATCATTGGGTACAAAGTCATTACCAACGACACCCTGCTATCTCTTCCTCAGTAAGAGGTACATACCCATGTGGGACTTGTAAGGCCTGTGAGTACATGAGGCCAATTCAAGAGGTTACAGATAAATTCGGTAATCAACACAGGATTTTGGACTATTTCAATTGCAAAACTACGAATGTGGTGTATTGTTTACAGTGCCTGTGTGGCAAAAGATACGTGGGAATAACCACACGAATGTTCAAACAGCGGATTCTGGAACATGCAGGAACGATTCGAAATATAAATAGAGACATGCAAAATTTCCGACAAATAACGACGGTGGCCAGACATTTCCATCTCCATCGCAATGACAACACTCATCGAATGCAGGTTTTTGGTCTGGAAAAGGTGAAACTTGGAATTAGAGGGGGCGATACAATGCAGGAATTACTCAAAAAGGAGAGCCAGTGGACCTATCTATTGGGGAGTTTAGCTCCATCGGGTCTCAATGAACACATTAACTATACTGTGTTCTTATGACCATATCCATGTTTAATGGAGATATTTCCCCTAGGTTTATAAAGACAGTTCAGTGAATATTCATTGATAATACCTACAATACTATGACCGACCAACTATAAGTGCTTAGGATTATCACCACACTATAACACCACTCACCCACCTCTCATTATTCTACACATTCCAGCACATTTCAATTTAATATAATCTTTTGAGTTTAAGCACATTTTAGAAGTGTTTTTTTCACGTGTGCACCAAGGTTTGGATGTGAGGCACCCCACTTATTCACCTATTAATATAATTTGTAAAGACTCGACTACACTTAGATAGGTTCCAATTGTGCTGGTTGGTTATCACTCAGCAAATTTACACACATCATTATACTGATACTCCATTAAACACCTCTCTTACACATTCCAATCTGACATTTGACATTCACGACACCATTACAATCACTTTACACTATTTTTTACACATATGCTCCCATTTTTCCATACCTTCACCCATTTCACTTTAATTACAATTTTTATCTATTTATTCTTCACTTTTACATTTAACCTCCAGCACTAACATGCATTTGCCATACATAGTATCAGGTCGGGACCTCCCTATCAGGGTTTTGTAATAAGGCGAGTACTAGGTATCCCTCCCTCTTCTTTCTTTTTTAACAATGAGTCATTTTCATCTGTATTTATCAGTTACGATAAAACCCAATATGGGTATATACCCGCACCATTGCCCCTATCATTATCATTACCACCAGTAAGAAGTCAGTAGTTTACACTGTTTACTTCCCGTATCTTTTAAATTCTGTATAACTTTCAACAATTTATTTTACTGATTTAAGTGTCTAATTACCAAATCAATACTTAATCAATTGATATTCATAACACTAATGTTATTACTTCAAACTAATCTGAACAATGGTTTATTATAATTTAATATTATCATCATTGCTATTACAATAATCTCATTTTCATTTGTATGTTCACTTCCAGTTATCTTTGTTTCTCTGATATAATAATAAAATGGTTCTGATTAGTGATTCAGTTTGGGCTCTTGCTCCGGTTTGTCGGTTAATTAGGCTTATACTAACTGCCTGAATAAAGTATGCTCACACACCTTATAAATTTTGCAACTTTGTGATGATCAAATAGTATACATAATTTAGGTAATATTACCATAGATTTTTATGTTACCTTTTTGATCTATGTATGCTGTCCCGTATGAATTATTCTACTTATTTGTGTACAGATATCTTACATCGTTAATTGACATGTTCTTAGAGCTTTGTGGAAAATGTATCACACAAGGAATAGAACAGCTGGACTTATTTATGCCATAATTGAGCTCCAAATATTCTAGAAATTTAATTGGCTAAAGATCCCTTTTTAAGGGAACCATTTGAACACCACTACAGGCTGCGAGGTGAGCAAGCCCAGGTGGTGAAACGTACGTCCCTAATTACGGCCCCATGCACGGTCTCCTCACTGCAGGAGGAGCCGTGATCAGCGGCAGCAGTGTACAGCAATCAAGCGTTTTGGATCAACTGACCGAGATTGGCAGCGGGGAAACCGTGACCAGCAGCAGCAGCAGCTCCTAACGATCGAGCGGCTGGGATCCACGGACCGCTGCCGGCAGCGGTGAGGTACAGCAAATTACGCCCCAGAGACACCGATCCGGTACTCCCCACATCCCCAGTCTTTTTCCCCCTGTTTTGTTTCACGGACGGACTTTTGGTATCCGGTGGCGCATCCGGACCCTGCAATGCTGATAGCATCAGGGCCCGCCTAACACCACATACGGGTTCTCAAGGTACCCTCTGCCTTTCTTTTCTTCATGGCACAGCCCACGATCCCACTCTCATCTGTCCTCCGCTCAAATTGATGAGGCCAGACAGCAGATGGGATTAGTGAACTGGAGTGCCTACTATCCTCCTTTTTTTCAGTCTAAATTGTCAGGTATTTTCCATGTATGGTTTTTTCCTTCAATAGGCACACACAATTTTTTTAACAATATGGCAGTCAGCAAGGTGCAACCAACATCAGAGTTACCAATCAGCCCGTGCTCATAATGATAATTATTGCTATCAGCCTTATTAATTTAGGAGCAATTTGTTTAATGAGAATTGCAGTTTAAAATCTAAAACCCGGTTTGATTAACCTAATTGGATTTATTGATCTTCCAATCTCTGCCGAGAGTACAATTGTTTAATTTTTATTTCTTTATGCCTTATTTTTCTTTTCTTTTCTTTTTCTTTTTCGTCTTTCTTCTCATTTCGGCCCCTGGCTCGGGCTCAAGTGGCGCATTTAGACCCTGCAAGGCTTGTCAGCATCAGGGCCTATCTAACACCACGACGGGGTCTTTAGCTAGTGTGCCTGTTTTTTATTTCCACGGCACAGTCGACGGTCCCACTCTCATCTTTCCTCCGCTCTTGGATGAGGTCGGACAGCAGATGGGATCATTTGACTAGAGTGTCCATCTTTTTCTTTTTCCTCTTCCCCCCTCCCCTCTTTATTTTTCTATACCAAAATACAATTATTGTCTATGAAACAGTGTATTTCCAGATTTTTCATTTCAAATGTTATTGAATGTTTATTGATTTACATGATTATGCACACAGCGACTGAAACTTGGCCCCACTACAAGGTGGCCATTTATGCATCTATCTGTTCCGTACAATTGTGATACATTTTACGCTAGGGAATTTAAATGTCATCTTTTACTTTTTAAACACAGCTATGGATAGCATTTCCGCTCCATGACAAAGGAACAGTCCTTTTGTGCATAAGCTAGATTTAGATGTGGGGAGAAGTTGATCCAATGAATTCATTCAGAACTATTCACATCGCTTGATGATCAGACGCATATAATTAGTCTGAACTAACTCGTGATATCTCAATGGTCATGAATTTTCTGACCATACAAGAGTACAAAATATCACGACTGCTGTCTACCTGAATGGTCTGGTAGATTACTATCTTTATAATTTTCACTATTTGAGCAATTACATTATTATATGATAAACCATTGTAATTGCTCTCATTTATATTTTACCACTATCCACAAAGGGATTTAATTATTGATATGTATACTATACCCCTTTCAAATTTTAGTCAAGTAAGGAAGAATAAAAGCTAAGTTTTAATATATTCAAACTCTCATTTTCTCATTTCATTCACATAGATAATTCAAAAGAGTGCTCCAAACAAAGGAATTTCTTTTCTTTTGGTGAGATGTGGGTTCTTCCACATCCACTAAATTAATGTGTATCTGGTACATAAATTCCTAGGAGCACCTCCAACGTTAAAATAACTGCCCATGGGGGTTTAATTGGTTCTTCTGTTTAGTTGGTTTTGTTATTATTTTAATTAATTATACTAAGTCTGGTGCAGGATAAATTTTGTTTTGTCTTGTTCAGTTTTGAGTTCTTTGCTCAGTTCTCTATCCTAGCACAGACACGATCATCTTTTCAGATTGCATTGGTCACTTTATGACCAAATATACCATTTGTGTTAGCTTATTTTTCTTCTCCTGACTATCCCACCATATAATATGTCTCAGTTCAAACTCCTCTCTGAATTAACATCCAAACGTAAAATAGATGATCTGGATAGTATCTTCTCTAGTTCCATCAACATTTCTGAACCAGAACCAAATTGGGAAGGGGACTTTCAGAAATTAAAAAGATTATTACAAAAACAAATCAGAACCAACTGGGATCTCACCAGTTTGGAAAATTATATCAAACACAAGATTGTGCCCAGAGGCTTACGCCCGAAAACCTTCCCGGCTTTTGAGTTGGCAACAGAAAACCTGAAACAGGATTGGGAAAGAGCCTTACTCAAATGCTCCTCAGAACTGATTGGGATCCTCATAAAGCATGATCATTTGGCCCTTGAAGAATGTCAAAAAGAGATTAACATCTTGGGCAAGAAGTTAGAAATCTGGGAACAGAATAAAAACTTCCAGAAATGTTTTGAGGATCAGAAAAAGGAACTGGAACAGTACGAAGATACTATCATAGAGAGAAAGAGAATAAAGTTTGCAAGAGACACTAGAGACTTTGCTAACAATAAAGTGTTCAAATGGCACAAAAGTTCAGAACAACAACCTAGGAAGTCCAGAGAGGACTCGTATATTTCATCCGAAATTGACTCCTCAGGCAGTGAAGATACAGGAGACCATATACCTATAAGCACCTCCAGTCATAAAGGGGCTTTAGACCAGAGACTCTCTTTTTTAGAGGACGGCAGGACCCATCGGGGACAAACAATAAGAGGAAGACGAGACGTGGCCGCAAGAAAAACCAAAAACAGACAGAGATGGGAATCTCCTCCACCCGGGAGATATCCAACCCGAACATACAAGAAGAAATAAGGGACAGCGACCAATTTAATGTCATCAATCTCACTGAACGGATCCTCACTGAAGATCATATCAATATTCTCAGGAAGGGTCTATCTTTTTCACCCTCCAAACACTTCAACAGGTTTGCGTGGGAGAAAAACCTACGCCTTTTTGGAAGGAAACTTCTATTAAAGAAGTTTTTCTCCATGAAATCACATGACAACTTGTCCCTCCCACGATCATTGAGTCTGGGAACAAGCCAAGAAGGTGACAACACTGCCTCATTATGGTCCTCCCAAGAAAGGGAAGCTCTGGAGTCCCTGGAGGAACTGTCCAGGAATGAGTCACAATCTATGGACATTTCCATCACCTCTAGGAAAATATGTAAAAAGAGATCAACGTTCATTCCCCCTGAGACTATTAGCCCAGAAACCACGGTTTTCCTAAATCTGGTATCCCGGGAATTTGATAACATCTATAAGAAACCGGGGTACAGCAGACAAATAGGAAACCTCAATCACAAAGAAAGATCAGCCCTAGCTGAAATTAAGGAATGGGACGACACCATAATAAAACCCTCCGACAAAGGGGGCAACACAGTTCTCTGGCCTAAAGTCATGTATATGAGGGAAGCTTTAAGACAACTTAATGATACAACATGTTATCAAAAACTTATGCTCAATCCCACTCGAAACTACATGGAAATATATAACAATATGATAGGTCGTGCCTTCACAAATGGTACTATTATTAAGGAGGAGCGCGATTTCCTGCAAATGACCAATCCAAAAATTCCAACATTTTATCTACTCCCTAAGGTCCACAAGAACCTACAGGAACCACCGGGACGCCCCATAGTGTCCGGAATAGGTGGACTCTCAGAGAAAGCAAGTATTTTCCTGGATACTCACCTCAGAACACATGTCACACAGCTAGCATCATATGTCAAAGATACACCAGACGTTTTGCGTAGACTCAATGATATCCAACTAGAGGCCAAACACATTCTGGTCAGTATGGATGTAGAGTCTCTTTATACCTGCATATCCCACGATCTCGGGATGAAAGCAGTGGAATACTTCCTACACATGGAAGGGATGGGTGACTTTCAAATTTTCCTTTTGAAGTTACTGAAATTTGTACTATACAAAAATTATTTTGTTTTCGATGACCGCTACTACCTCCAGGTGAGAGGGACAGCTATGGGGGCGGCCTGTGCGCCCACATATGCCAACCTCTTCCTGGGGTGGTGGGAAAGAGAACATGTCTTTTCCGACAGGACTGACCGACACACACAGCACATTATCACCTGGCTGCGCTACATAGATGATGTGTTCATCATCTGGGATGGTTCTGAAAGTGAACTCTTGGAGTTCCTTACAGACCTAAACAATAACAATCTCAATTTAAGATTAACTATGAATCACAGCAGCCAGGAAATCTCTTTTCTTGATCTAAAAATCTATAGAGACGGGAGCAATATGCTGGCCACAGAATTATATCGAAAGGAGACTGCGACAAACAACATTCTCCATAATTCGAGTTCACACTTCCCCCCCACCATAGCTAATATACCCAAAGGGGAGTTCCTAAGACTGAAAAGGAACTGTTCGGATGAGGCAACTTACCGACATAAAAGTGAGGAGGTGACAGTCCGTCTGAAAGAACGGGGCTATAGCAATAGGTCCATCAAAAGGGCACGTAACTCCCTTTTGAAAACAGAGAGGAATTCACTTATTTTCCAAGAAAAGAAAGGGAAGGATCAAGAAGAACTGAGATTTGTGGGAGACTTTTGTCAGGAGTGGAGACAACTTAAAGAAGGCATCCAGAAACATTGGCATGTCCTGTTATCTGACCCGGATTTAGCAATTAGCCTGGGAGACAAGGTCTCGATGAGCTGGAGAAGGTCACCAAACCTGAAGGATCATTGGGTACAAAGTCATTACCAACGACACCCTGCTATCTCTTCCTCAGTAAGAGGTACATACCCATGTGGGACTTGTAAGGCCTGTGAGTACATGAGGCCAATTCAAGAGGTTACAGATAAATTCGGTAATCAACACAGGATTTTGGACTATTTCAATTGCAAAACTACGAATGTGGTGTATTGTTTACAGTGCCTGTGTGGCAAAAGATACGTGGGAATAACCACACGAATGTTCAAACAGCGGATTCTGGAACATGCAGGAACGATTCGAAATATAAATAGAGACATGCAAAATTTCCGACAAATAACGACGGTGGCCAGACATTTCCATCTCCATCGCAATGACAACACTCATCGAATGCAGGTTTTTGGTCTGGAAAAGGTGAAACTTGGAATTAGAGGGGGCGATACAATGCAGGAATTACTCAAAAAGGAGAGCCAGTGGACCTATCTATTGGGGAGTTTAGCTCCATCGGGTCTCAATGAACACATTAACTATACTGTGTTCTTATGACCATATCCATGTTTAATGGAGATATTTCCCCTAGGTTTATAAAGACAGTTCAGTGAATATTCATTGATAATACCTACAATACTATGACCGACCAACTATAAGTGCTTAGGATTATCACCACACTATAACACCACTCACCCACCTCTCATTATTCTACACATTCCAGCACATTTCAATTTAATATAATCTTTTGAGTTTAAGCACATTTTAGAAGTGTTTTTTTCACGTGTGCACCAAGGTTTGGATGTGAGGCACCCCACTTATTCACCTATTAATATAATTTGTAAAGACTCGACTACACTTAGATAGGTTCCAATTGTGCTGGTTGGTTATCACTCAGCAAATTTACACACATCATTATACTGATACTCCATTAAACACCTCTCTTACACATTCCAATCTGACATTTGACATTCACGACACCATTACAATCACTTTACACTATTTTTTACACATATGCTCCCATTTTTCCATACCTTCACCCATTTCACTTTAATTACAATTTTTATCTATTTATTCTTCACTTTTACATTTAACCTCCAGCACTAACATGCATTTGACATACATAGTATCAGGTCGGGACCTCCCTATCAGGGTTTTGTAATAAGGCGAGTACTAGGTATCCCTCCCTCTTCTTTCTTTTTTAACAATGAGTCATTTTCATCTGTATTTATCAGTTACGATAAAACCCAATATGGGTATATACCCGCACCATTGCCCCTATCATTATCATTACCACCAGTAAGAAGTCAGTAGTTTACACTGTTTACTTCCCGTATCTTTTAAATTCTGTATAACTTTCAACAATTTATTTTACTGATTTAAGTGTCTAATTACCAAATCAATACTTAATCAATTGATATTCATAACACTAATGTTATTACTTCAAACTAATCTGAACAATGGTTTATTATAATTTAATATTATCATCATTGCTATTACAATAATCTCATTTTCATTTGTATGTTCACTTCCAGTTATCTTTGTTTCTCTGATATAATAATAAAATGGTTCTGATTAGTGATTCAGTTTGGGCTCTTGCTCCGGTTTGTCGGTTAATTAGGCTTATACTAACTGCCTGAATAAAGTATGCTCACACACCTTATAAATTTTGCAACTTTGTGATGATCAAATAGTATACATAATTTAGGTAATATTACCATAGATTTTTATGTTACCTTTTTGATCTATGTATGCTGTCCCGTATGAATTATTCTACTTATTTGTGTACAGATATCTTACATCGTTAATTGACATGTTCTTAGAGCTTTGTGGAAAATGTATCACACAAGGAATAGAACAGCTGGACTTATTTATGCCATAATTGAGCTCCAAATATTCTAGAAATTTAATTGGCTAAAGATCCCTTTTTAAGGGAACCATTTGAACACCACTACAGGCTGCGAGGTGAGCAAGCCCAGGTGGTGAAACGTACGTCCCTAATTACGGCCCCATGCACGGTCTCCTCACTGCAGGAGGAGCCGTGATCAGCGGCAGCAGTGTACAGCAATCAAGCGTTTTGGATCAACTGACCGAGATTGGCAGCGGGGAAACCGTGACCAGCAGCAGCAGCAGCTCCTAACGATCGAGCGGCTGGGATCCACGGACCGCTGCCGGCAGCGGTGAGGTACAGCAAATTACGCCCCAGAGACACCGATCCGGTACTCCCCACATCCCCAGTCTTTTTCCCCCTGTTTTGTTTCACGGACGGACTTTTGGTATCCGGTGGCGCATCCGGACCCTGCAATGCTGATAGCATCAGGGCCCGCCTAACACCACATACGGGTTCTCAAGGTACCCTCTGCCTTTCTTTTCTTCATGGCACAGCCCACGATCCCACTCTCATCTGTCCTCCGCTCAAATTGATGAGGCCAGACAGCAGATGGGATTAGTGAACTGGAGTGCCTACTATCCTCCTTTTTTTCAGTCTAAATTGTCAGGTATTTTCCATGTATGGTTTTTTCCTTCAATAGGCACACACAATTTTTTTAACAATATGGCAGTCAGCAAGGTGCAACCAACATCAGAGTTACCAATCAGCCCGTGCTCATAATGATAATTATTGCTATCAGCCTTATTAATTTAGGAGCAATTTGTTTAATGAGAATTGCAGTTTAAAATCTAAAACCCGGTTTGATTAACCTAATTGGATTTATTGATCTTCCAATCTCTGCCGAGAGTACAATTGTTTAATTTTTATTTCTTTATGCCTTATTTTTCTTTTCTTTTCTTTTTCTTTTTCGTCTTTCTTCTCATTTCGGCCCCTGGCTCGGGCTCAAGTGGCGCATTTAGACCCTGCAAGGCTTGTCAGCATCAGGGCCTATCTAACACCACGACGGGGTCTTTAGCTAGTGTGCCTGTTTTTTATTTCCACGGCACAGTCGACGGTCCCACTCTCATCTTTCCTCCGCTCTTGGATGAGGTCGGACAGCAGATGGGATCATTTGACTAGAGTGTCCATCTTTTTCTTTTTCCTCTTCCCCCCTCCCCTCTTTATTTTTCTATACCAAAATACAATTATTGTCTATGAAACAGTGTATTTCCAGATTTTTCATTTCAAATGTTATTGAATGTTTATTGATTTACATGATTATGCACACAGCGACTGAAACTTGGCCCCACTACAAGGTGGCCATTTATGCATCTATCTGTTCCGTACAATTGTGATACATTTTACGCTAGGGAATTTAAATGTCATCTTTTACTTTTTAAACACAGCTATGGATAGCATTTCCGCTCCATGACAAAGGAACAGTCCTTTTGTGCATAAGCTAGATTTAGATGTGGGGAGAAGTTGATCCAATGAATTCATTCAGAACTATTCACATCGCTTGATGATCAGACGCATATAATTAGTCTGAACTAACTCGTGATATCTCAATGGTCATGAATTTTCTGACCATACAAGAGTACAAAATATCACGACTGCTGTCTACCTGAATGGTCTGGTAGATTACTATCTTTATAATTTTCACTATTTGAGCAATTACATTATTATATGATAAACCATTGTAATTGCTCTCATTTATATTTTACCACTATCCACAAAGGGATTTAATTATTGATATGTATACTATACCCCTTTCAAATTTTAGTCAAGTAAGGAAGAATAAAAGCTAAGTTTTAATATATTCAAACTCTCATTTTCTCATTTCATTCACATAGATAATTCAAAAGAGTGCTCCAAACAAAGGAATTTCTTTTCTTTTGGTGAGATGTGGGTTCTTCCACATCCACTAAATTAATGTGTATCTGGTACATAAATTCCTAGGAGCACCTCCAACGTTAAAATAACTGCCCATGGGGGTTTAATTGGTTCTTCTGTTTAGTTGGTTTTGTTATTATTTTAATTAATTATACTAAGTCTGGTGCAGGATAAATTTTGTTTTGTCTTGTTCAGTTTTGAGTTCTTTGCTCAGTTCTCTATCCTAGCACAGACACGATCATCTTTTCAGATTGCATTGGTCACTTTATGACCAAATATACCATTTGTGTTAGCTTATTTTTCTTCTCCTGACTATCCCACCATATAATATGTCTCAGTTCAAACTCCTCTCTGAATTAACATCCAAACGTAAAATAGATGATCTGGATAGTATCTTCTCTAGTTCCATCAACATTTCTGAACCAGAACCAAATTGGGAAGGGGACTTTCAGAAATTAAAAAGATTATTACAAAAACAAATCAGAACCAACTGGGATCTCACCAGTTTGGAAAATTATATCAAACACAAGATTGTGCCCAGAGGCTTACGCCCGAAAACCTTCCCGGCTTTTGAGTTGGCAACAGAAAACCTGAAACAGGATTGGGAAAGAGCCTTACTCAAATGCTCCTCAGAACTGATTGGGATCCTCATAAAGCATGATCATTTGGCCCTTGAAGAATGTCAAAAAGAGATTAACATCTTGGGCAAGAAGTTAGAAATCTGGGAACAGAATAAAAACTTCCAGAAATGTTTTGAGGATCAGAAAAAGGAACTGGAACAGTACGAAGATACTATCATAGAGAGAAAGAGAATAAAGTTTGCAAGAGACACTAGAGACTTTGCTAACAATAAAGTGTTCAAATGGCACAAAAGTTCAGAACAACAACCTAGGAAGTCCAGAGAGGACTCGTATATTTCATCCGAAATTGACTCCTCAGGCAGTGAAGATACAGGAGACCATATACCTATAAGCACCTCCAGTCATAAAGGGGCTTTAGACCAGAGACTCTCTTTTTTAGAGGACGGCAGGACCCATCGGGGACAAACAATAAGAGGAAGACGAGACGTGGCCGCAAGAAAAACCAAAAACAGACAGAGATGGGAATCTCCTCCACCCGGGAGATATCCAACCCGAACATACAAGAAGAAATAAGGGACAGCGACCAATTTAATGTCATCAATCTCACTGAACGGATCCTCACTGAAGATCATATCAATATTCTCAGGAAGGGTCTATCTTTTTCACCCTCCAAACACTTCAACAGGTTTGCGTGGGAGAAAAACCTACGCCTTTTTGGAAGGAAACTTCTATTAAAGAAGTTTTTCTCCATGAAATCACATGACAACTTGTCCCTCCCACGATCATTGAGTCTGGGAACAAGCCAAGAAGGTGACAACACTGCCTCATTATGGTCCTCCCAAGAAAGGGAAGCTCTGGAGTCCCTGGAGGAACTGTCCAGGAATGAGTCACAATCTATGGACATTTCCATCACCTCTAGGAAAATATGTAAAAAGAGATCAACGTTCATTCCCCCTGAGACTATTAGCCCAGAAACCACGGTTTTCCTAAATCTGGTATCCCGGGAATTTGATAACATCTATAAGAAACCGGGGTACAGCAGACAAATAGGAAACCTCAATCACAAAGAAAGATCAGCCCTAGCTGAAATTAAGGAATGGGACGACACCATAATAAAACCCTCCGACAAAGGGGGCAACACAGTTCTCTGGCCTAAAGTCATGTATATGAGGGAAGCTTTAAGACAACTTAATGATACAACATGTTATCAAAAACTTATGCTCAATCCCACTCGAAACTACATGGAAATATATAACAATATGATAGGTCGTGCCTTCACAAATGGTACTATTATTAAGGAGGAGCGCGATTTCCTGCAAATGACCAATCCAAAAATTCCAACATTTTATCTACTCCCTAAGGTCCACAAGAACCTACAGGAACCACCGGGACGCCCCATAGTGTCCGGAATAGGTGGACTCTCAGAGAAAGCAAGTATTTTCCTGGATACTCACCTCAGAACACATGTCACACAGCTAGCATCATATGTCAAAGATACACCAGACGTTTTGCGTAGACTCAATGATATCCAACTAGAGGCCAAACACATTCTGGTCAGTATGGATGTAGAGTCTCTTTATACCTGCATATCCCACGATCTCGGGATGAAAGCAGTGGAATACTTCCTACACATGGAAGGGATGGGTGACTTTCAAATTTTCCTTTTGAAGTTACTGAAATTTGTACTATACAAAAATTATTTTGTTTTCGATGACCGCTACTACCTCCAGGTGAGAGGGACAGCTATGGGGGCGGCCTGTGCGCCCACATATGCCAACCTCTTCCTGGGGTGGTGGGAAAGAGAACATGTCTTTTCCGACAGGACTGACCGACACACACAGCACATTATCACCTGGCTGCGCTACATAGATGATGTGTTCATCATCTGGGATGGTTCTGAAAGTGAACTCTTGGAGTTCCTTACAGACCTAAACAATAACAATCTCAATTTAAGATTAACTATGAATCACAGCAGCCAGGAAATCTCTTTTCTTGATCTAAAAATCTATAGAGACGGGAGCAATATGCTGGCCACAGAATTATATCGAAAGGAGACTGCGACAAACAACATTCTCCATAATTCGAGTTCACACTTCCCCCCCACCATAGCTAATATACCCAAAGGGGAGTTCCTAAGACTGAAAAGGAACTGTTCGGATGAGGCAACTTACCGACATAAAAGTGAGGAGGTGACAGTCCGTCTGAAAGAACGGGGCTATAGCAATAGGTCCATCAAAAGGGCACGTAACTCCCTTTTGAAAACAGAGAGGAATTCACTTATTTTCCAAGAAAAGAAAGGGAAGGATCAAGAAGAACTGAGATTTGTGGGAGACTTTTGTCAGGAGTGGAGACAACTTAAAGAAGGCATCCAGAAACATTGGCATGTCCTGTTATCTGACCCGGATTTAGCAATTAGCCTGGGAGACAAGGTCTCGATGAGCTGGAGAAGGTCACCAAACCTGAAGGATCATTGGGTACAAAGTCATTACCAACGACACCCTGCTATCTCTTCCTCAGTAAGAGGTACATACCCATGTGGGACTTGTAAGGCCTGTGAGTACATGAGGCCAATTCAAGAGGTTACAGATAAATTCGGTAATCAACACAGGATTTTGGACTATTTCAATTGCAAAACTACGAATGTGGTGTATTGTTTACAGTGCCTGTGTGGCAAAAGATACGTGGGAATAACCACACGAATGTTCAAACAGCGGATTCTGGAACATGCAGGAACGATTCGAAATATAAATAGAGACATGCAAAATTTCCGACAAATAACGACGGTGGCCAGACATTTCCATCTCCATCGCAATGACAACACTCATCGAATGCAGGTTTTTGGTCTGGAAAAGGTGAAACTTGGAATTAGAGGGGGCGATACAATGCAGGAATTACTCAAAAAGGAGAGCCAGTGGACCTATCTATTGGGGAGTTTAGCTCCATCGGGTCTCAATGAACACATTAACTATACTGTGTTCTTATGACCATATCCATGTTTAATGGAGATATTTCCCCTAGGTTTATAAAGACAGTTCAGTGAATATTCATTGATAATACCTACAATACTATGACCGACCAACTATAAGTGCTTAGGATTATCACCACACTATAACACCACTCACCCACCTCTCATTATTCTACACATTCCAGCACATTTCAATTTAATATAATCTTTTGAGTTTAAGCACATTTTAGAAGTGTTTTTTTCACGTGTGCACCAAGGTTTGGATGTGAGGCACCCCACTTATTCACCTATTAATATAATTTGTAAAGACTCGACTACACTTAGATAGGTTCCAATTGTGCTGGTTGGTTATCACTCAGCAAATTTACACACATCATTATACTGATACTCCATTAAACACCTCTCTTACACATTCCAATCTGACATTTGACATTCACGACACCATTACAATCACTTTACACTATTTTTTACACATATGCTCCCATTTTTCCATACCTTCACCCATTTCACTTTAATTACAATTTTTATCTATTTATTCTTCACTTTTACATTTAACCTCCAGCACTAACATGCATTTGACATACATAGTATCAGGTCGGGACCTCCCTATCAGGGTTTTGTAATAAGGCGAGTACTAGGTATCCCTCCCTCTTCTTTCTTTTTTAACAATGAGTCATTTTCATCTGTATTTATCAGTTACGATAAAACCCAATATGGGTATATACCCGCACCATTGCCCCTATCATTATCATTACCACCAGTAAGAAGTCAGTAGTTTACACTGTTTACTTCCCGTATCTTTTAAATTCTGTATAACTTTCAACAATTTATTTTACTGATTTAAGTGTCTAATTACCAAATCAATACTTAATCAATTGATATTCATAACACTAATGTTATTACTTCAAACTAATCTGAACAATGGTTTATTATAATTTAATATTATCATCATTGCTATTACAATAATCTCATTTTCATTTGTATGTTCACTTCCAGTTATCTTTGTTTCTCTGATATAATAATAAAATGGTTCTGATTAGTGATTCAGTTTGGGCTCTTGCTCCGGTTTGTCGGTTAATTAGGCTTATACTAACTGCCTGAATAAAGTATGCTCACACACCTTATAAATTTTGCAACTTTGTGATGATCAAATAGTATACATAATTTAGGTAATATTACCATAGATTTTTATGTTACCTTTTTGATCTATGTATGCTGTCCCGTATGAATTATTCTACTTATTTGTGTACAGATATCTTACATCGTTAATTGACATGTTCTTAGAGCTTTGTGGAAAATGTATCACACAAGGAATAGAACAGCTGGACTTATTTATGCCATAATTGAGCTCCAAATATTCTAGAAATTTAATTGGCTAAAGATCCCTTTTTAAGGGAACCATTTGAACACCACTACAGGCTGCGAGGTGAGCAAGCCCAGGTGGTGAAACGTACGTCCCTAATTACGGCCCCATGCACGGTCTCCTCACTGCAGGAGGAGCCGTGATCAGCGGCAGCAGTGTACAGCAATCAAGCGTTTTGGATCAACTGACCGAGATTGGCAGCGGGGAAACCGTGACCAGCAGCAGCAGCAGCTCCTAACGATCGAGCGGCTGGGATCCACGGACCGCTGCCGGCAGCGGTGAGGTACAGCAAATTACGCCCCAGAGACACCGATCCGGTACTCCCCACATCCCCAGTCTTTTTCCCCCTGTTTTGTTTCACGGACGGACTTTTGGTATCCGGTGGCGCATCCGGACCCTGCAATGCTGATAGCATCAGGGCCCGCCTAACACCACATACGGGTTCTCAAGGTACCCTCTGCCTTTCTTTTCTTCATGGCACAGCCCACGATCCCACTCTCATCTGTCCTCCGCTCAAATTGATGAGGCCAGACAGCAGATGGGATTAGTGAACTGGAGTGCCTACTATCCTCCTTTTTTTCAGTCTAAATTGTCAGGTATTTTCCATGTATGGTTTTTTCCTTCAATAGGCACACACAATTTTTTTAACAATATGGCAGTCAGCAAGGTGCAACCAACATCAGAGTTACCAATCAGCCCGTGCTCATAATGATAATTATTGCTATCAGCCTTATTAATTTAGGAGCAATTTGTTTAATGAGAATTGCAGTTTAAAATCTAAAACCCGGTTTGATTAACCTAATTGGATTTATTGATCTTCCAATCTCTGCCGAGAGTACAATTGTTTAATTTTTATTTCTTTATGCCTTATTTTTCTTTTCTTTTCTTTTTCTTTTTCGTCTTTCTTCTCATTTCGGCCCCTGGCTCGGGCTCAAGTGGCGCATTTAGACCCTGCAAGGCTTGTCAGCATCAGGGCCTATCTAACACCACGACGGGGTCTTTAGCTAGTGTGCCTGTTTTTTATTTCCACGGCACAGTCGACGGTCCCACTCTCATCTTTCCTCCGCTCTTGGATGAGGTCGGACAGCAGATGGGATCATTTGACTAGAGTGTCCATCTTTTTCTTTTTCCTCTTCCCCCCTCCCCTCTTTATTTTTCTATACCAAAATACAATTATTGTCTATGAAACAGTGTATTTCCAGATTTTTCATTTCAAATGTTATTGAATGTTTATTGATTTACATGATTATGCACACAGCGACTGAAACTTGGCCCCACTACAAGGTGGCCATTTATGCATCTATCTGTTCCGTACAATTGTGATACATTTTACGCTAGGGAATTTAAATGTCATCTTTTACTTTTTAAACACAGCTATGGATAGCATTTCCGCTCCATGACAAAGGAACAGTCCTTTTGTGCATAAGCTAGATTTAGATGTGGGGAGAAGTTGATCCAATGAATTCATTCAGAACTATTCACATCGCTTGATGATCAGACGCATATAATTAGTCTGAACTAACTCGTGATATCTCAATGGTCATGAATTTTCTGACCATACAAGAGTACAAAATATCACGACTGCTGTCTACCTGAATGGTCTGGTAGATTACTATCTTTATAATTTTCACTATTTGAGCAATTACATTATTATATGATAAACCATTGTAATTGCTCTCATTTATATTTTACCACTATCCACAAAGGGATTTAATTATTGATATGTATACTATACCCCTTTCAAATTTTAGTCAAGTAAGGAAGAATAAAAGCTAAGTTTTAATATATTCAAACTCTCATTTTCTCATTTCATTCACATAGATAATTCAAAAGAGTGCTCCAAACAAAGGAATTTCTTTTCTTTTGGTGAGATGTGGGTTCTTCCACATCCACTAAATTAATGTGTATCTGGTACATAAATTCCTAGGAGCACCTCCAACGTTAAAATAACTGCCCATGGGGGTTTAATTGGTTCTTCTGTTTAGTTGGTTTTGTTATTATTTTAATTAATTATACTAAGTCTGGTGCAGGATAAATTTTGTTTTGTCTTGTTCAGTTTTGAGTTCTTTGCTCAGTTCTCTATCCTAGCACAGACACGATCATCTTTTCAGATTGCATTGGTCACTTTATGACCAAATATACCATTTGTGTTAGCTTATTTTTCTTCTCCTGACTATCCCACCATATAATATGTCTCAGTTCAAACTCCTCTCTGAATTAACATCCAAACGTAAAATAGATGATCTGGATAGTATCTTCTCTAGTTCCATCAACATTTCTGAACCAGAACCAAATTGGGAAGGGGACTTTCAGAAATTAAAAAGATTATTACAAAAACAAATCAGAACCAACTGGGATCTCACCAGTTTGGAAAATTATATCAAACACAAGATTGTGCCCAGAGGCTTACGCCCGAAAACCTTCCCGGCTTTTGAGTTGGCAACAGAAAACCTGAAACAGGATTGGGAAAGAGCCTTACTCAAATGCTCCTCAGAACTGATTGGGATCCTCATAAAGCATGATCATTTGGCCCTTGAAGAATGTCAAAAAGAGATTAACATCTTGGGCAAGAAGTTAGAAATCTGGGAACAGAATAAAAACTTCCAGAAATGTTTTGAGGATCAGAAAAAGGAACTGGAACAGTACGAAGATACTATCATAGAGAGAAAGAGAATAAAGTTTGCAAGAGACACTAGAGACTTTGCTAACAATAAAGTGTTCAAATGGCACAAAAGTTCAGAACAACAACCTAGGAAGTCCAGAGAGGACTCGTATATTTCATCCGAAATTGACTCCTCAGGCAGTGAAGATACAGGAGACCATATACCTATAAGCACCTCCAGTCATAAAGGGGCTTTAGACCAGAGACTCTCTTTTTTAGAGGACGGCAGGACCCATCGGGGACAAACAATAAGAGGAAGACGAGACGTGGCCGCAAGAAAAACCAAAAACAGACAGAGATGGGAATCTCCTCCACCCGGGAGATATCCAACCCGAACATACAAGAAGAAATAAGGGACAGCGACCAATTTAATGTCATCAATCTCACTGAACGGATCCTCACTGAAGATCATATCAATATTCTCAGGAAGGGTCTATCTTTTTCACCCTCCAAACACTTCAACAGGTTTGCGTGGGAGAAAAACCTACGCCTTTTTGGAAGGAAACTTCTATTAAAGAAGTTTTTCTCCATGAAATCACATGACAACTTGTCCCTCCCACGATCATTGAGTCTGGGAACAAGCCAAGAAGGTGACAACACTGCCTCATTATGGTCCTCCCAAGAAAGGGAAGCTCTGGAGTCCCTGGAGGAACTGTCCAGGAATGAGTCACAATCTATGGACATTTCCATCACCTCTAGGAAAATATGTAAAAAGAGATCAACGTTCATTCCCCCTGAGACTATTAGCCCAGAAACCACGGTTTTCCTAAATCTGGTATCCCGGGAATTTGATAACATCTATAAGAAACCGGGGTACAGCAGACAAATAGGAAACCTCAATCACAAAGAAAGATCAGCCCTAGCTGAAATTAAGGAATGGGACGACACCATAATAAAACCCTCCGACAAAGGGGGCAACACAGTTCTCTGGCCTAAAGTCATGTATATGAGGGAAGCTTTAAGACAACTTAATGATACAACATGTTATCAAAAACTTATGCTCAATCCCACTCGAAACTACATGGAAATATATAACAATATGATAGGTCGTGCCTTCACAAATGGTACTATTATTAAGGAGGAGCGCGATTTCCTGCAAATGACCAATCCAAAAATTCCAACATTTTATCTACTCCCTAAGGTCCACAAGAACCTACAGGAACCACCGGGACGCCCCATAGTGTCCGGAATAGGTGGACTCTCAGAGAAAGCAAGTATTTTCCTGGATACTCACCTCAGAACACATGTCACACAGCTAGCATCATATGTCAAAGATACACCAGACGTTTTGCGTAGACTCAATGATATCCAACTAGAGGCCAAACACATTCTGGTCAGTATGGATGTAGAGTCTCTTTATACCTGCATATCCCACGATCTCGGGATGAAAGCAGTGGAATACTTCCTACACATGGAAGGGATGGGTGACTTTCAAATTTTCCTTTTGAAGTTACTGAAATTTGTACTATACAAAAATTATTTTGTTTTCGATGACCGCTACTACCTCCAGGTGAGAGGGACAGCTATGGGGGCGGCCTGTGCGCCCACATATGCCAACCTCTTCCTGGGGTGGTGGGAAAGAGAACATGTCTTTTCCGACAGGACTGACCGACACACACAGCACATTATCACCTGGCTGCGCTACATAGATGATGTGTTCATCATCTGGGATGGTTCTGAAAGTGAACTCTTGGAGTTCCTTACAGACCTAAACAATAACAATCTCAATTTAAGATTAACTATGAATCACAGCAGCCAGGAAATCTCTTTTCTTGATCTAAAAATCTATAGAGACGGGAGCAATATGCTGGCCACAGAATTATATCGAAAGGAGACTGCGACAAACAACATTCTCCATAATTCGAGTTCACACTTCCCCCCCACCATAGCTAATATACCCAAAGGGGAGTTCCTAAGACTGAAAAGGAACTGTTCGGATGAGGCAACTTACCGACATAAAAGTGAGGAGGTGACAGTCCGTCTGAAAGAACGGGGCTATAGCAATAGGTCCATCAAAAGGGCACGTAACTCCCTTTTGAAAACAGAGAGGAATTCACTTATTTTCCAAGAAAAGAAAGGGAAGGATCAAGAAGAACTGAGATTTGTGGGAGACTTTTGTCAGGAGTGGAGACAACTTAAAGAAGGCATCCAGAAACATTGGCATGTCCTGTTATCTGACCCGGATTTAGCAATTAGCCTGGGAGACAAGGTCTCGATGAGCTGGAGAAGGTCACCAAACCTGAAGGATCATTGGGTACAAAGTCATTACCAACGACACCCTGCTATCTCTTCCTCAGTAAGAGGTACATACCCATGTGGGACTTGTAAGGCCTGTGAGTACATGAGGCCAATTCAAGAGGTTACAGATAAATTCGGTAATCAACACAGGATTTTGGACTATTTCAATTGCAAAACTACGAATGTGGTGTATTGTTTACAGTGCCTGTGTGGCAAAAGATACGTGGGAATAACCACACGAATGTTCAAACAGCGGATTCTGGAACATGCAGGAACGATTCGAAATATAAATAGAGACATGCAAAATTTCCGACAAATAACGACGGTGGCCAGACATTTCCATCTCCATCGCAATGACAACACTCATCGAATGCAGGTTTTTGGTCTGGAAAAGGTGAAACTTGGAATTAGAGGGGGCGATACAATGCAGGAATTACTCAAAAAGGAGAGCCAGTGGACCTATCTATTGGGGAGTTTAGCTCCATCGGGTCTCAATGAACACATTAACTATACTGTGTTCTTATGACCATATCCATGTTTAATGGAGATATTTCCCCTAGGTTTATAAAGACAGTTCAGTGAATATTCATTGATAATACCTACAATACTATGACCGACCAACTATAAGTGCTTAGGATTATCACCACACTATAACACCACTCACCCACCTCTCATTATTCTACACATTCCAGCACATTTCAATTTAATATAATCTTTTGAGTTTAAGCACATTTTAGAAGTGTTTTTTTCACGTGTGCACCAAGGTTTGGATGTGAGGCACCCCACTTATTCAC